>NC_134513.1:26917951-27132951 GCF_027942865.1 Odontesthes bonariensis | reverse complement strand
GGTAAACGATCCTCTAATCCATTTAACAAAAGTGAAAGATTTCAGTCTTTTGACAATAATAATTTTTTCTTACTTATATCAGAAAAGTGGACATTGGAGAACACTCATGTGCACACCAAACGAGTTTGAATTAAGAGTGTGTAGAAAGGTTTTCAGAGTTGGTCAAGTGTTAATTGTGATTATACTGAATGTTACATCATCTTTTCCAGTTTTTTTTAATGAGAGATGTTGAGTTTGATTAGAAAACGTATACATAGCAGAGGATGGTTTCGGTCCATCGACCTCTGGGTTATGGGCCCAGCACGCTTCCGCTGTGCCACTCTGCTACACACCTCAGATGGGACTCGAACCCACAATCCCTGGCTTAGGAGGCCAGTGCCTTATCCACGTGACTATTCAAAATAACATACATAAT
The DNA here is from genome assembly GCF_027942865.1 of Odontesthes bonariensis. Taxonomy (NCBI): domain Eukaryota; kingdom Metazoa; phylum Chordata; class Actinopteri; order Atheriniformes; family Atherinopsidae; genus Odontesthes; species Odontesthes bonariensis. The sequence goes on along the minus strand of NC_134513.1, from coordinate 27,132,536 downwards.
AAAAAGAAATCGGGTAAACGATCCTCTAATCCATTCAACAAAAGTGAAAGATTTCAGTCTTTTGACACAATAATTCTTTTTTCTTACTTATATCAGAAAAGTGGGCTTTGGAGAACACTAATTTGCACAACAAACGAGTTTGAATTAAGAGTGTGTAGAAAGGGTTTCAGAGTTGGTCAAGTGTCAATTGTGATGCTATGAATGTTACATCATCTTTTCCAGTTTTTTTTAATGAGAGATGTTGAGTTTGATTTGAAAAGTTATACATAGCAGAGGATGGTTTCGGTTCATTGACCTCTGGGTTATGGGCCCAGCACGCTTCCGCTGCGCCACTCTGCTACACACCTCAGATGGGACTCGAACCCACAATCCCTGACTTAGGAGGCCAGTGCCTTATCCACGTGACTATTCAAAATAAAAAACACAACTTGAAGAAATCGGGTAAACGATCCTCTAATCCATTTTACAAAAGTGAAAGATTTCAGTCTTTTGACACAATAATTATTTTTTCTTACTTCTATCAGAAAAGTGGACATTGGAGGACACTCGTGAGCACACCAAACGAGTTTGAATTAAGAGTGTGTAGAAAGGGTTTCAGAGTTGGTCAAGTGTCAATTGTGATGCTATGAATGTTACATCATCTTTTCCATGTTCTTTTAATGAGAGATGTTGAGTTTGATTTGAAAAGTTAGAAAATAGCAGAGGATGGTTTAGGTCCATTGACCTCTGGGTTATGGGCCCAGCACGCTTCCGCTGCGCCACTCTGCTACACACCTGAGATGGGACTAAAACCCACAATCCCTGGCTTAGGAGGACAGTGCCTTATCCACGTGACTATTCAAAATAACATACCTAATAAAAAGAAATCGGGTAAACGATCCTCTAATCCATTTAACAAAAGTGAAAGATTTCAGTCTTTTGACAATAATTCTTTTTTCTTACTTATATCAGAAAAGTGGACTTTGGAGAACACTAATGTGCACAACAAACTAGTTTGAATTAAGAGTGTGTAGAAAGGTTTTCAGAGTTGGTCAAGTGTCAACTGTGATGCTATGAATGTTTCATCATCTTTTCCAGGTTTTTATAATGAGATATGTTGAGTTTGATTTGAAAATGTATACATAGCAGAGGATGGTTTCCGTCCATCGACCTCTGGGTTATGGGCCCAGCACGCTTCCGCTGCGCCACTCTGCTACACACCTCTGATGGGATTTGAACCCACAATTCCTGGCTTAGGAGGCCAGTGCCTTATCCACGTGATTATTCAAAATAACATACATAATAAAACGAAATCGGGTAAACTATCCTCTAATCCATTTAACAAAAGTGAAAGATTTCAGTCTTTTGACACAATAATTATTTTTTCTTACTTATATCAGAAAAGTGGACATTGGAGAACACTCATGAGCACACCAAACCAGTTTGAATTAAGAGTGTGTAGAAAGGCTTTCAGAGTTGGTCAAGTGTTAATTGTGATTATACTGAATGTTACATAATCTTTTCCAGTTTTTTTTAATAAGAGATGTTGAGTTTGATTTGAAAAGTTATAAAATAGCAGAGGATGGTTTCGGTCCATCGACCTCTGGGTTATGGGCCCAGCACGCTTCCGCTGCCCCACTCTGCTACACACCTCAGATGGGACTCGAACCCACAATCCCTGGCTTAGGAGGCCAGTGCCTTATCCACGCGACTATTCAAAATAAAAAACACAACTTAAAGAAATCGGGTAAACGATCCTCTAATCCATGTAACAAAAGTGAAAGATTTCAGTCTTTTGACACAATAATAATTTTTTCTTACTTATATCAGAAAAGTGGACTTTGGGGAACACTCATGTGCACACCAAACGAGTTTGAATTAAGAGTGTGTAGAAAGGCTTTCAGATTTGGTCAGTTGTTAATTGTGATGTTCCTGAATGTTACATCATCTTTTCCAGGTTTTTTTAATGAGAGATGTTGAGTTTGATTTGAAAATAAATACATAGCAGAGGATGGTTTCGGTCCATCGACCTCTGGGTTATGGGCCCAGCACTCTTCCGCTGCGCCACTCTGCTACACACCTCAGATGGGACTTGAACCCACAATCCCTGGCTTAGGAGGCCAGTGCCTTATCCACGTGACTATTCAAAATAACATACATAATAAAAAGAAATCGGGTAAACTATCCTCTAATCCATTTAACAAAAGTGAAAGATTGAAGTCTTTTGACACAATAATTCTTTTTTCTTACTTATATCAGAAAAGTGGACATTGGAGAACACTCATGTGCACACCAAACGAGTTTGAATTAAGAGTGTGTAGAAAGGTTTTCAGAGTTGGTCAAGTGTCAATTGTGATGCTATGAATTTTACATCATCTTTTCCAGGTTTTTTTAATGAGATATGTGGAGTTTGATTTGAAAATGTATACATAGCAGAGGATGGTTTCCGTCCATCGACCTCTGGGTTATGGGCCCAGCACGCTTCCGCTGCATCCACTCTGCTGCACACCTCAGATGGGATTTGAACCCACAATTCCTGGCTTAGGAGACCAGTGCCTTATCCACGTGACTATTCAAAATAACATACATAATAAAACGAAATCGGGTAAACTATCCTCTAATCCATTTAACAAAAGTGAAAGTTTTCAGTCTTTTGACACAATAATTCTTTTTTCTTACTTATATCAGAAAAGTGGACATTGGAGGACACTCATGAGCACACCAAACCAGTTTGAATTAAAGGCATGGTTGGTAATCCTGTTCAGAAACACATTTTGTAATACTGGGTGAAATGGTCCGTCTATCCTGAGAGAAATCTATACAAGATGTATTTAGAAAAAGGGACGAAAATAATCAGACCTCTGTGGCAGCTGCAGGACTGAGAAAAAGCTGACCAATCCGAGATCAGCGGGATTGGAGCGCCTACAAAAACCAATCAGATGCCTCTGCTTTCTGCCTACGCCCCCCTCTGTCGGCTCCCTGCTCCGTGTGCGCATGCGGTTCTACCGGCTTTGGATGAAGCACTGACGGAATGGGGAGGGGGGGGTGGAGCTTAGAGGAGGGGACACTTTCGAATCTTGCTAGCTCTCTTGCTAGCTCTCTAGGATTACCTACCATAGCTTTAAGAGTGTGTAGAAAGGCTTTCAGAGTTGGCCAAGTATTAATTGTGATTATACTGAATGTTACATCATCTTTTCCAGTTTTTTTTAATGAGATATGTTGAGTTTGATTTGAAAATTTATACATAGCAGAGGATGGTTTTGGTCCATCAACCTCTGGGTTATGGGCCCAGCACACTTCTGCTGCGCCACTCTGCTCAACACCTCAGATGGGACTGGAACCCACAATCCCTGGCTTAGGAGGCCACAGTGGCGGAACTAGACTTTTTTTCTTGGGGTAGCAATGGGGTGGCCAAGTGTTTTTCAGGGGGTCAATGGTTTACACCACACACAAATAAGTTTATGCGCTAACATTAATGTGGCACCAGAAGAACATCAAACCATCTGTTAGTAATTGAGTAATGTATATCTGTTTATTATTATTGTATTATTATTATTTATTCCTATATGGAGTTACGCATGTTGTTCTCTTTTCTTGTGTTCTTCTTTGATATGTCATGACTTGTGATCATTTTTGTCTTATACTATATATATATACATATATACACACACACACAATTTCCAGGGACTACAGATGAAAGATGTGAAGTGATTATTTCTGGTGCCTTTACAAGTTAATTAATGTGTATTGATCTTTCTTATATAAACCTATAAACAGTCATTTAAATTTGCAATAATGTTTAAGTAGCCACGTATTAAGCAGACAGAAGATGCCATTTTGAGTGCAATTTTTTGTTTATTTATGTACAAAATGAATATGGTGCATTTACTAACACCCTGATTCCATTGACAGAAACTAAAATGCACATAATAACACACAGTTACTCAGACACTGGGTCTGTTACACAGTTACTCTCACACACAGGTAGTCAGTTGTTCACATAGTCAGCAGTCCCTCAATTGTCAGCAAAAAACAAACAAAAAACCCAAAACCAAAACCAAAAAGTAAACTGCCAACAATTTGACCTGACATACAAAGACTGACAAGGTTTTAACTAAGTAAAACACACTACACAGGTAAGTAGGACACAGTGCAGAGCATGGCCATAACCAGAGACAAACAATACCCATCTTAGCTTCAACAAAGCATAGATCTTCTACCTTCTAGGGTTTTAACTAAATAGAACATACTGCATATGTAAGTAGGACACAGGGCAGAACATGGCCATAACCAGAGTCTAACAATACCCATCTTAGCTTCAAAAAAAGATAATTCTTCTATTTTGATGAGAAGTGGCAAAATGACTGACAAAATCATCCATGTTAAGGGCACGTGCCCTCCTGGACTCCACACTTAGAATGGCTAAATGATTTAACCGGTCATCCATCATTGTTGTCCTGAGATGTGTTTTTATTAGCTTTAAGGCAAAGCTCATGAAAAACTTCTTTGTATGGCTCAAGAAAGACAAGAAAATCAAGCACAGAAGTTGGTTTGTCTAAACCCCTTTTGATTCTCCTTTCCAGTAGCCGCTTTGTTTGGTGAACTTCATGTCTAAGGTCACATACATCAGACTCAAAGGCAAACAAAGGCTCATCATTTAGAAAGGTTGCACTATTCGGATTAAGAGACTGCACGCCATGCATGATTTCACAATTTTTGCCTGAAAAACGCCTATCCAGCTCACTAATTAGACAATCAATGACCTGATAAAATAGTGCTCTGGGGAAGTCCTCTTCATTCCAATTTCTCTGCCCTACTGTGCTCATCATCAATGAGTCAAGGAATTTTGAGCTTACTTTTCGTTGCCTTTTTTTGTGTGCTTTTACACCTATTTCACACTGCTATGCAAGCTCCTCAACCTCTTTCCATACTTTGGTAAAATTAGCATCCTTTCTGTAGTCGTGGAAAGTGTCTATAGGAGAATGCACTAAATCCACAGCCCCTGCTAAATTAAGGGTGCTAGACTGGAGCAGGGGCGTCGAGAGACCTGGTCATTCGGGGCTTCAGCCCCGAATCTCTCTGAACTGACATAGAGACCAATAAAAGAAGCGGGGGAGTATTTATTTTATGTTTGCATCGGTAAAGTTTAATGTTCCTGTTGCATTTGAATGCACCGCACAGTTCGTATGACCCCACGTGGGGAGTGCCTCAACAGCCAATCAGGGGCTACGCAGGCCACGTTCAGCCTCTCAGCTCGGAGGTGAACTGCAGGCGCGTGATTTTTACGTTATTTTCTGACCTTAACCAGAGAAGTAAAGCGCAGCTACTTGTGAAAAGGACAGAAAAAGGAAAAAAATCCCGAGTTACACTGAAAGAAAGTCAGAGCACATACCGATTGGAAGTCCGGAGACAAGTACGTCGGTAAGACGAGTCAGTTATCAAAATAAAGGCTTGTTAACGCTTACCGTCGTCCATGCTAATGCTAGCTCTGTGTCTAACAGGCTAACACTCACCTGTCACCTGTAGAGCCGCTGCAAGCTCTGTGGCTAACAGGCTAACCACTCACCTGTCATCTGTAGAGCCGCTGCAAGCTCCGATATCGGCGTACTTTGAAATACAGGAAGCAACGGTGAGAAACTTGTCTTTTTAGCTGCTCTGAGGCTATTTTTCTGTTGTTTCTCGGTGTGCTAAAGAAAGTTGTGGTGATATAAAAGTCTATGAGAGTGAACTGAGGTTGTTAATGGTGTGATATTTTGGAACTTGTGTGTATTGAGTCTTTTATTTTATGCCGATATATAGACATATATTTAAGGGGAAGTTGTTTTGTTTTCCTAATGCCAATTTAAAAGGAAAAAGAAAGCAATTTGATATGTCATGATGAATGTAAAAGTGGCCAAAGCTGAACTCTTAATTGTGTAGCAGCTGGTCATGAAGTGTGTTAAATTTTCATTTTAACACCCCCTTTTTTAATTTTTTTTCCCGAGGGAGAAACCCCCGGACCCCCGTTAAAAATGATTTTTATGTCTGGGCTACAGCCCCAAATGTTTGCTCAAGCTATTGACGCCCCTGGACTGGAGCATGTCTGAAAGACACTTGGCACCCCCAAGTACTTCACAGAACGTGACCAAAAGCCCCAAGAACTGTAAGTCAATTTGTGAAAGAAGACCCCTTGCTAGCACTGATCTTTCACCTTGCTTTTCAAGCGAGAGATCTTGTAACAGTTTCAGCACTGCAGGAAGTCGGTCTCTAAGATTACGGCATGCTGCATATCTGCAGGCCCACCTGGTGTCTGAAAGTGACTGTAGTTCCCTGGGCTGCTGCGATGGATATAGTTCCTTCTGAATCTCAAGCCACTTCAGGTGCACATAACAGCCAGATATAAAGTTGTACAGCTGCTGCAGAAGTGCAAAAAAGTCCACAACCTCAGGCACGGCTTTTGTAGCGTCAACAAGAACTACATTTAAGCAATGAGCATTGCAATGCACGTAAAACGCAAATCTGGCATTGCTCTGTATTCTTGCTGCAACCCCAGAATGCTTGCCACTCATGACAGCTGCTCCGTCATACCCTTGTCCTACTAGGTTGTTCCTGTAGTCTAGACCATGTCTCTCTAGACAACGGACAATCATCTGACTGAGGCCTTCTGCATTAAGGGTCTCAGCTGCTTGGAAGCATAGGAAGCTTTCATGTATGGCACCATTGTAGTAGTAGCGCACTACCAACGACATTTGTTCCTTTTTTTGCAAATCTTTTGTTTCGTCTGCCATCACGCTAAATACTTCATTTTGTTTCACTTCTTCAATGATTTGTTTCTGAACCATTTCAGCTAAGGCCTGAAGGATTTCATTTTGCATTTGGTGACTTGTGTACTTCGCATTACCACATGCCTCTAACCTTTGCTGTATGAAGCTGTCGTGTTTTGCAATTTCGTCCAATATTGCCAAAAAGTTGCCCTTGTTTTTTGAGTCTTGAGACTCTCGATGACCCCTTTGTAGCATGTTTTGGGTGGCGGTCAAAAGGAGAACATTTGCTATCGTTTTGATGTAGTGCCTGTTTTCTTCCACCTTTTTTTTGTGTTTCTCATTTAGCGAATTTAACAATGTCTGGTTTATTTCTTTTGTCCTTTTATACTCAGACCATGCATACATTGCATTAACATGGAGTTCTGATTTAGAGTGGAGTTTAAACCCTGCCTCATTAGACAATGCCTTTTTCCAGTTTGAAAACCCTACATCTGATGTAAAGGCAGAGTCAGGGGCATTGGGTAAAGAAAAGTGTCTGCAAGCAAAGCAGTAGGAGGAGTTGTTGGATACAGAGTATTCAAGCCATGAATTATCAGTGTACCATTTGCTGTTGAAAGCCCTCTTACTTGTGCCATGCAGAGTTTTGGGAAATGTCCTCAAATGTGGTTGAACTGGGACCTCTTCTTTCGAGAGATGCAGAAGGTTATCAGACACAGCAAACTAGCAGGTTTTGGATATGTAGACCTACCACTGGGTCCTTTTGAAGGTGCAAAAGCAGTGCTGGACACAGCAGGCAAGAGGTCATCTTCTGGCTCTGGTTGTTCTGGGTCATCGTCCTGCTCAGAAGCATCTGAGTCTTCCCCAGATGGAACTATATTATAAAATAAAAATAATAATAATAAATATATATCAATATTATATATATATATACAGTATATTCTAAAAAAAAACGGCCATTAAAAACAACACATACTATAAATAACATATTATAGACCAATGTCACACTGACTGAACTTGGCATTTCTGACTGCTTAAATGCTCTGACCTGATGATGGTGGGCTGTGTTGTGCCTGACACTCCTCAGTACCAGTTCCAGGTTTGGACCTGCCATCTACTTTATCTCGGTCCACTCCCGATGAACCTTCATTGTATAAAAATATTTGTTTAATAGTATGATCAAAGTAAAATTCAATCTGTATCTAAAAATAAACATACAACAGTAACCAACATTCAAAATAATGTTGAACATAACTTAAAATGACTGAACTGAACATCTGAAATAATGTCAAATATAATTTTAAATAACTGAACATGTGACTGCTTTTCCATGTTCAAACCTGGTGGTGATGGCAGGCTGGATTCTGTCTGGCTTTCCTGACTAGTCTCTGGATGAGGGCTGCCAGGGCTGCTGACCTGTTCTGAGCCTGATCTGTTTCTCTTAAAGTAGTTATAAATCGTGCCTCCCTGTCTTTTCATTCTCAACTGAAAAAGAAATTCTTGTTACTCCTAGCATGACTTCCCTTATCAAAACAAAATGTAACATTTTCGTGTCCAAAATGATGCCTTATGAAATTACATTATGACAAGGGTTAAAATTACAATATTATTACATCCAGCCTAAAATTATCAGAAAACAACAGTAACCTGTCTAGTGACGTTGCAATCTTTTCGATGTAGGTTTCAATGATAACTTTGCTGTGGATCAAATCACTGTCTGCCGCCCTGAGGCTTCCACATGTAGGGTACTAACTAGGCTACATCTTGGTCGTGAATTATCTAGGCATTTCATGACATGGGCAAACGGTTTTGATCAAAGTTTTGATTGGTTTCATAAATCAGAATGTTCTAAACACAAAATAAAGAATATTTTTCCTGACGGACCAGCTTCTAGCCCTTCGTGAAAGGCTACAATTTAATGTATTTGGGGTGTCAAGAAAACGTAGCTTATGCGAGTCTGAAACCCATCTGTCAAGAAAACGTAGCCTATGCTACACGAGTCTGAAACCCATCTGAAACCCATCAATTTCACCCACCTACAACTGTCTACTTACAGGCTGGCTTCTAGCCCTTCGTGAAAAGCTAGAATTTAATGTATTTGGGCTGTCAAGAAAACGTAGCCTATGCTATACGAGTCAATTTACTGTACAGAAAACACGTCAGTGCTACTACTTGTCCATATCTTTCTGATTTATGAAACGAACATCGATTGAACAGAAGATCCATTTGATTGATCTCATTGAACTTGTTTTAGGAATAAACTGTGGTCGTGTAGCCTAGGCCTACTACTCACCGTCGATATAGGTCCGTCTTGACATCCAGAATAAAATCCATCCCAAATATGACTGAGTGTAGTAATAGAGAATCTGTGGTATTTCACAAGGAGCGCGTAGCCTTTTCTGTTTCACTCAGTGGCTCCTTCTTCTTCTTTGTCATAGACACCCGTTATGTAGGGGATGTGGATTGCAGCGCATGCATTGCGCCATCTACTGTACAGGAGGAAACTCGCAGTCACCGACTTCAATGTAACTGGCTTTTTGCGGTGCGGTAACATGTCAATCATCTGGGGGGGCACTTGGGGTAGCCAATCAGATTTCAAGGGGGTCAAATGCCCCCGTAGCCACCCCTGTAGCTCCGCCCCTGCAAAGCAGGTTCAACCAACTCTGAGTCTATTCCTGATCTCTGAGTTGATCTACTCTGAGATAGAAAACTCTGAGTTTTCGGTTCCAGAAACGCTGACTCTGAGTAGATTCACCTTGAGTTTTGCGAGTGCGCCACAACTTTAAAAAGCCAGCATCAATGGAGCCCCGATTCGACGAGTCACCATGGCTCATACGGCGAGTTTCAACACGTTTTTATAAAGTGCAACACTGCTGCAGCAGCAAAAGTGTAAGTTTAAATGTAGTCCTTTGCAATCACAATAATATTACAAAACTGCTTGAATGGTAGCCCATTCATTTATTTCATTTAGGTGCAATCCCGCGGGGGAGAAGCGCACTTGGTAGCAGTTTAAGATGAAATATAAAAACATTGTTCAAACAGGTGAGACCTCGGCATGGAGGTACCTCATTTTGATCATGTTTTACACTGTAAAGTAAATATTAAGTGGCTGTTTGACTGTGCACTTATTTTATTCCCAACATAATGCTGTTTTCACACACATAAACTATGTCTTCTCATCTATATCATGTTCTGTTAAATAATTAAGCCTATGTAAACTAACACAGTTAGTGCCAGCACCGCCACCTCTAACGGGAGGCCAGTGGCTGAGGGAGTCCACCCCAAAGAGACGAGTGTCTTTATAGAATATAATAGGCCTATATGTCTTTTTTAAGCCTATTCATACAAATATTTATTTGTCTTTTATGTCTTTTTTTTTTCTTTTGTCCCAACAAAATTCTGATGGTGCCGCTCAAAAAGATAATTATCTGTAAATGCAAAAATCTATGCGCGGTCTGATAACCCTCTCCGACGAATATTTATTTCTCTGCACAATAATGCTGCACCTTCATCCACGGGATCGTTGTCAAAAGGACATGTTCGTGAAAAAAGTCGTCTCCTACTGTGCCTAATGGACTTCTAGAAGTAGAAGAACTCGCTCTGCTGACTGAATGAATGAGGAAATCAAATGTGGCTGAAAGAGGGCGGAGACAGAGAGAAACTCAAGGTTTCTTGAGGAAAACCTGGTCCCGACCAGGTTAGGTTCAGAGAGTCTGTTAGTCGGGTAACTGACCGTGAGGTTAAGTTACCTCTCTTTGTGAAACAGGCTAGAGTTACCCCTCTTTCTCTGGGTTGAGTTACCTCCCTTTGTGAAACGGAAAACTCAGAGTTTCCTTAATTTCAGGGTTAATAAACTCAGAGTTTTCACTAAACCTGCTTCGTGAAACTGACCTCTGCTGTAGATCAGGCTTCAGCAGTGTGTAGGCCACGCACACGGAGCGCTGAAGATAAAGAACAAAAAAATGTTGCTGTTTCTGTTAAAAAAAATCTAATCCCAGAGATTTACAAGTGTCCAGAAGCTATCGCAGGTCGGCTCACATGGAAAAAAGGGGAAAAAAATCACAATAAAATCAATAAAATATGCAAAGCAAGCAGAGAGCAGGTAGGGTAAGCGTCCGCAGGACGAAGCAGTAAGCAGATTCCATCCCACTACAATGACTTTATCTGTACTCAGCACTAACTGGGATAAAAACTCTGAGAATTCAGACAGAAACTCAGAATAAGGGCCAGGTGGACGATACACAACAACAAACACAAGAGGTTTCTGTGATTTCCACTTTGCGTGGGAAAAACTGAGAATCAGAGATTCAAAAGAGCTCAAACTAATCTTGGGTCTGGGACTGATTAGTAACCCTGATCTGAAGATAGCTGCCACTCCTCCTCCTCTGCCTGTGGTTCCAGGAACGTGAACATTTAAACAGTCAGAGGGAGTTGCTTCATTAATGCTAACATGATCCTCCTGCTGCAGCCAGGTTTCTGTAAGACAAAATATATCAATATGATGATCACAAATCAACTCATTCACTAACAGAGACTTCGAAAGGAGAGATCTGATATTCAGCAAACCACATTTAATAGTTTGATGTTTTTGTTCAGTTAAAGTTTTTGTTTTAATAATTTCTTTTTTCCCAAGAGGATTTGCTCCTTTTGTGTTAATTGATTGGGTGGGTAGCAGCAGGTGGGAAGCTGCAGAGAAGTGTGTAAGACTACAACTCTGCATCCTGGTCTGAGCCCTGGGTTGTCATGTTTTAGGGTGGCAAATGAATTTGTCCATATTTCTAGAAATGAGAGCAGCTCCTTCCAAAGTGGGATGGATGCCGTCTCTCCTCATCAGACCAGGTTTTCTCCAGAAAGATTGCCAATTATCTCTGTAGCCCACGTTGTTTGCTGGACACCATCTAGACAACCAGCGATTGTAGGACGACATGCGGCTAAACATGTCATCACTGGTCAGATTTTTTACTCTGAGCTGGATTTTATCCCACATATTAGAAATGTAACAGAAATAGAATGTAATAGAAATGTAAGACAGGATTTTATCATCTTAAAAATATTGCCAGAGTTCACCCATTTCTCTCTCTTGCCAGCACGGAGGTGCTGATGCATGCTTTTATTTCTAGTAGAATAGATTATTGCAATGCCCTGCTCTCTGGTCTTCCCAAAAAAAGTATTTCTTACCTACAACTACTACAGAATCAGCTGCACGTGTGCTGACGAGGACCAGAGGGCGGGAACACATGACACCAGGTTTAAAACCGCTGCATTAGCTCCCCGTCCGTTTGAGGATTGATTTTAAGGTTCTTTCAGTTGTTTATAAATGTCTTAATGGTCTTGTTTTTCTGATCTGCTTTTAAATGATTGGCCCTCGCGGACCCTGAAGTCCTCTGGTACCAGCCTTTTAGTTGTTCCTAAAGTTGGAACAAAAACTTATGGTGAGACGTCGTTCCATTATTATGGACCTGCCAGAGAACCTCAGGGCTGCAGAGACTGTTGTTTTTAAAAAGAGGCTCAATACCTACCTTTTTAGTTTAGCTGTCAGCTGAATTTTATTTCATTTATTAATTTGGGTTTAGTTTACTTTCATCCATTATTTTAAACAGGGCTGGGCGAGTCAACTTGTTATTATCGCATTAACTCATTCATTAGACACCGAGAGGTGGAGATCACATTGTACCTCAAATAAAATTATATCCAAGACTTGTGGAAAGAAGTAGAATGATGTAAAAGGAATAAAGCTGTAAGCAGCAGGAGGAAGCAGAGACGTCAGCACTCTTCAGAAGCAGGAAGTAAAAACCATTGCAGGCACCTACATCTTCATCACCATTTAAAAAGGAGTTCTGGCATAATATTTTACTTTCAGATGACTCCACAAGCCAAACTAAAAATACAGAGACAGCTGTACACAGTTTTAGCTTCAACAGTCACTGCTCCTCCCCATGTGGAGAAAAGGCATTGCAGCTCACTTCCTTGATTAAGGACATTACTACTTTGTTGTTATGGCTGGGGGTGGTGTTACTTGGCTGAAAACTGGATAGGACCCTGCTGGCAACTGGCTGTACAGAGCCATCATTTTGAATAGCTGCATCTATAAGAATATGCAGCTCCAAATAGTTCCCTCCAACTTAAATCCCTTTCCAAACATCACAGAATGTTTCTCCCTGGTTACTTCCTTAGGAAGGCCTTGGACAGCCACCCTTCCATCGAGACAAACAAATAACTTCTTCAGAGCCAAAGAATTGGTTTCAGCCGCACACATTGTACAATACCACTGTTTTATTTAAAAAGAGGTTCAGGCTGGCAAGTTAGACAGCTTCATGACGCCGCCTCAGACGACAGCTTCCGTCGGATTGGCGGCGGCGACCGCCACTGCAGCGGCAGCTTCTGTCGGATTGGCGGCGGCGACCGCCACTGCAGCGGCAGCTTCTGTCGGATTGGCGGCGGCGACCGCCACTGCAGCGGCAGCTTCTTCCGTCGGATTGGCGGCGGCGACCGCCACTGCTGCGGCAGCTTCTGTCGGATTGGCGGCGGCGACCGCCACTGCTGCGGCAGCTTCTTCCGTCGGATTGGCGGCGACAGCCAGAGAAACATTCACTTCTCTTTTAGCCTTCAGATTTACTTGTGAGATTTCAGCTTGCTTATATTTCATGTCGCCAATGGATGCAGCAGCTTTAACTTCTTTGCTTTCCATTAAGACTGCAAAGAAGTTCAAAAGTGGATTAAGAAATATAGACAAGTTAGCCATAAACAGAAAATGCAAATACTTCAGACCTGCCCCAATATATGGCATTAAACTCAGTTTAGTTACTTTTCTTGCAGTGTGACAAAGCTTTAAAGGGCTTTACCATATCCTGACACGTACTATACAACTATGCAGAAGTCAAGTAGACAGCAGCAGATTGAAACGGGTCACTGTTCAGAAGTCTTCTGAAAACCATTTTCCAGTCGATGCTCAAACGCAGTTTAGAAAGTTTCACCATCCAAGGAAGACTCAAACTCAATATGCACACCTTTTGAGTTCTTCCCCAACATGGAATCCATTGGCTGGACAAGTTCAAGGGGTTTCCTTGAAGACAAGTCTATGACACAAAAGGCATTGAGTCATTATGAAAACCTACAGCTTTAAAACATTTCTTACAGCTGTCCTTACCGCTTTGCTTTTTCTGAACCTCATTGGCAGCTCTATGATTCATCCCAACTATTGGCCAACATGATCCTATGGAGAGAGCATATTTTGCACAAATGCTAATCGTGAGACAGAACAACAGACACAATCCAGTTTTAGGACTTAACACCAAAAAGAGCAGACAAAATGAAAAACCTTTGGCCAGCCAAGCCGTCAGCACAGAAATCAGCAGCACTCCAACAGCTCCCATTGTTCCAGTCAGCAAACAACATCCCAACCCACCTGTGAGGTTTAAATCAGCTCCTCGTGGAGGTGACACAGCTGTTGCTCATCAGGTATAATTAGATTTAGAAGATTCAGGGCTCATTCAGATAATAGTGAATTAAAACTACCAAAAGTGGATTTAAATTGTAGTATTGAGGATTTTAATCTTTATATATGTAATGCTATTGTAGAAGTGGCTAGTCAAACTATAAGGATAAAAGGTGGGAAAAGGAAAGGAAGTTGGTACCATGGTGGACAATAGAATGTACTGCAGCTATTGAAGAAACAAAATAAAGCCTTTAAAGTATTAAAAAGAAATCATAGCCCTCAGAATTTGAACGAATGCAAAAAATTGCAAGCGAAGGTAAGAAGAACTGTTAAAAGTGATTAAAAGAATGAAAGGAATTAAAAGAGTGAATGGATATCCAATATTAAATAATGGAGAAACAACAGCAGTGAAAAATAAAGATAAGGCAGAGATGTTGAGAAAAGTGTTTGTTAGAATTCATAGTTCTGAAAATATCAGCGTAGTAGGGCGAGAAAAGACAACTCTGGAAAATAAGGAGTTATTGGAGAAAATGGTCGAATCGAATGATTTTTGAATATGTCATTTACAATAATGGAATTGAATAGGGCAGTTTAAAAATATAAATGATCAGCTCCAGGAAAGATCAGATTTGTTATGTAATGGTAAGTAATTTAAGTTAATTTTCTGAGAATATTTGATTGGAATTGTATTATTGAATTTGGGAGGAGGGAGAATTACCAAAAAGTTGGAAAGAAGCTGTGGTTATACCAATTAGAAAGCCAGGAAAAGATGAATCAAAACCGAAAATCTAAAATTATAGACCAAGAGCTTTAACATCCAATATATGTAAAATAATGGAGAGAATGATAAATGAAAGATTGTTATATTATATAGAAAGTAAAGGACTTATATCAAAGCATCAAAGTGGATTTAGGAGAGGGAGAAGTACAATGGATCCAGTAATATGTCTAGAGAATGAAATAAGAAAGGCTCAAGTGAATAAAGAGAGTGTTGTAGCAGTATTTTTTGATATTGAAAGAGCGTATGATATGATGTGGAGAGAAGGGTTATTAGTTCAAATTAGAAGAATGGGTATAAATGGTTGTATGTTTAAATGGATTAAAAAAATTTTAGAAGGACGAAAAATACAAGTGAAAATAGGGAAGGAATATTCTGAGAATTTTAACATAGAAAGCACAGTAAGTCCATTATTATTTTCCGTGATTGTCAATGATATGTTTAAGGCCTCTCACCAGAAGAGCACCTAAAAGATTTCTGAGGAGTGTGGACATAAATCCCGCCACATTTTACCTGGAAAGCAAGCCCTTTATAATTTGACCTAATTTGCCTTCCACATTTGGGTATATACTGAAGAGATTGTAATAACCCCAACCCTAAATTTGACTTGTCCTAAGTGCAATTGCTTTTGTTTCGCCCAATTTTAAATCAAACAACCTCAAACATCCCTACATGAAACCACATTTAGATAATAATGATTCTATTTTTGTGAAAGGGGGATGAATTCATACCCTCTGTACACATAGCCTAGCTTTACATTAACCTGTTTTATTAATGTTTGCAGATGACTAAGACAGGGAAACCTGATGCTTACTGGAGGGACATCTGTGTAAAATATGCCCAGGGCCAATACCACTTCTCTACTGGCAAACGTCCAGGGGCCAAGAAGTGGAAAAGAGCCCTGGAGAAAATTGATGCTTGTCCCCTGCAGAACCACACAAAGGATCTGTTCGGGGGATGCCTTCTGTGCTCCTGTGGGTTCCATAAGGTAGGTGAAATGATTTACTAAGTCCTGGTAAGCTACTGCAGCATGTGGATTAATTTATTGAACAATATATATCTGCACAATTCTGTAGAAAACTGTGAGTGTAGGATTCTGAGTTGCATGTAGCATGGCCCTCTTTTTGTAACCCCCCCCCCAGCCAGCACATCTGTCATCAGCCGCTGGCTCCAGTAAGGCAGCAGAGGTTCAGATGGAGGCAGGTCGAGTCCGAGTCGGCGCAGAGGTAGGGAGAGGAAACACAGAGACAGGGAGAGGAGACACGGAGACAGGGAGAGGAGACACAGAGGCAGGGAGAGGAGGCAAAGAGGCAGGGAGAGGAGACACAGAGGCAGGGAGAGGAGACACAGAGGCTGGGAGAGGAGACACAGAGACAGGGAGAGGAGACACAGAGGCAGGGAGAGGAGACACGGAGACAGGGAGAGGAGACACGGAGACAGGGAGAGGAGACACAGAGGCAGGGAGAGGAGACACAGAGACAGGGAGAGGAGACACAGAGGCAGGGAGAGGAGACACGGAGACAGGGAGAGGAGACACAGAGACAGGGAGAGGAGACACAGAGACAGGGAGAGGAGACACGGAGACAGGGAGAGGAGACAAGGTGACAAGGAGAGGAGACATGGAGACAGGGAGAGGAGACACAGAGGCAGGGAGAGGAGACACAGAGGCAGGGAGAGGAGACACAGAGACAGGGAGAGGAGACACAGAGGCAGGGAGAGGAGACAAGGTGACAAGGAGAGGAGACACAGTGGCAGGGAGAGGAGACACAGAGACAGGGAGAGGAGACACGGAGACAGGGAGAGGAGACACAGAGGCAGGGAGAGGAGGCACAGAGGCAGGGAGAGGAGACACAGAGGCAGGGAGAGGAGACACAGAGGCAGGGAGAGGAGACACAGAGGCAGGGAGAGGAGACACAGAGACAGGGAGAGGAGACACGGAGACAGGGAGAGGAGACACAGAGGCAGGGAGAGGAGACAAAGAGACAGGGAGAGGAGACAAAGAGACAGGGAGAGGAGACACAGAGGCAGGGAGAGGAGACAGAGGCTGGGAGAGGAGACACAGAGACAGGGAGAGGAGACACAGAGACAGGGAGAGGAGACACGGAGACAGGGAGAGGAGACACAGAGGCTGGGAGAGGAGACACAGAGACAGGGAGAGGAGACACAGAGGCAGGGAGAGGAGACACGGAGACAGGGAGAGGAGACACAGAGGCAGGGAGAGGAGACACAGAGACAGGGAGAGGAGACACAGAGGCAGGGAGAGGAGACACGGAGACAGGGAGAGGAGACACAGAGACAGGGAGAGGAGACACAGAGACAGGGAGAGGAGACACAGAGACAGGGAGAGGAGACATGGAGACAGGGAGAGGAGACACAGAGACAGGGAGAGGAGACACAGAGACAGGGAGAGGAGACACAGAGACAGGGAGAGGAGACACAGAGACAGGGAGAGGAGACACGGAGACAGGGAGAGGAGACAAGGTGACAGGGAGAGGAGACATGGAGACAGGGAGAGGAGACACAGAGGCAGGGAGAGGAGACACAGAGGCAGGGAGAGGAGACACAGAGACAGGGAGAGGAGACACAGAGGCAGGGAGAGGAGACAAGGTGACAAGGAGAGGAGACACAGAGGCAGGGAGAGGAGACACAGAGACAGGGAGAGGAGACACGGAGACAGGGAGAGGAGACACAGAGGCAGGGAGAGGAGGCACAGAGGCAGGGAGAGGAGACACAGAGACAGGGAGAGGAGACACAGAGACAGGGAGAGGAGACACGGAGACAGGGAGAGGAGACACAGAGGCAGGGAGAGGAGACAAAGAGACAGGGAGAGGAGACACAGAGGCAGGGAGAGGAGACACAGAGACAGGGAGAGGAGACACAGAGACAGGGAGAGGAGACACAGAGACAGGGAGAGGAGACACAGAGACAGGGAGAGGAGACACAGAGACAGGGAGAGGAGACACAGAGGCTGGGAGAGGAGACACAGAGACAGGGAGAGGAGACACAGAGGCAGGGAGAGGAGACACGGAGACAGGGAGAGGAGACACGGAGACAGGGAGAGGAGACACAGAGGCAGGGAGAGGAGACACAGAGACAGGGAGAGGAGACACAGAGGCAGGGAGAGGAGACACGGAGACAGGGAGAGGAGACACAGAGACAGGGAGAGGAGACACAGAGACAGGGAGAGGAGACACGGAGACAGGGAGAGGAGACACAGAGGCAGGGAGAGGAGACACAGAGACAGGGAGAGGAGACACAGAGACAGGGAGAGGAGACACGGAGACAGGGAGAGGAGACAAGGTGACAAGGAGAGGAGACATGGAGACAGGGAGAGGAGACACAGAGGCAGGGAGAGGAGACACAGAGACAGGGAGAGGAGACAAGGTGACAAGGAGAGGAGACACAGAGGCAGGGAGAGGAGACACAGAGACAGGGAGAGGAGACACAGAGGCAGGGAGAGGAGACACAGAGACAGGGAGAGGAGACACAGAGACAGGGAGAGGAGACACGGAGACAGGGAGAGGAGACAGAGACAGGGAGAGGAGACACAGGGACAGGGAGAGGAGACACGGAAACAGGGAGAGGAGACACGGAGACAGGGAGAGGAGACACAGAGACAGGGAGAGGAGACACAGAGGCAGGGAGAGGAGACACAGAGGCAGGGAGAGGAGACACAGAGACAGGGAGAGGAGACACAGAGACAGGGAGAGGAGACACAGAGGCAAGGAGAGGAGACAGAGACAGGGAGAGGAGACACAGTGACAGGGAGAGGAGACACGGAGACAGGGAGAGGAGACACAGAGACAGGGAGAGGAGACACAGAGGCAGGGAGACCTTTGACCTTTAACCATCCTTTTATTGGTCCTTTTTTTTTCCAAATTCCAACTTATTTTTCATTAGAAAAATAAACAGAAAAATACAATATATATATGATAAATAATTAAATGAATAGAAAAAAATACCAAAAAAGAACAAAAAGAAAAACAAATACACAATACAATTCAGTGTTAGCTACACTCTTATCCTACCAAAAATTCCAGAATATACTTAGATACACTCGCGCGCACCCACACACACGTATGATGTAACTCAACATTTATATATAAATATATATACATATACACACACACACATCTACATCACATATGTTATCACACACACATTCAATTTATTTATTTATTATTATTATTTTTTTTTATTATTATTATTATTATTATTTTAGATAATAAGAGTAAGTAATCCCCCAGTTACACTACATAGAATTCCCCCTTCGGCCCAAATAGAAACAAATTCTTCTAAGTTAGACACCATTTTATAATATGTGAATTCCACCTTAATCCGTGTACCTATTAAACTCCTAAAAATAAGTTTTGCGTCTATTGAGCCCGTACCTTTCATTTTATTTTTCCTCGTAAGCCATATACTCATTTTTGCTTGTCCTATTAAGAAATTAACTAAACAGATATTTTGACGTTTTGCAACTTTGTACTTTGGACCAAAAACAAAAATGTTATCCTCTAATTTATGACCTAGTTTCATTAGAAGCTGTTGTAGGAGAGTGAAAAGAGATGACAGCCTGGAACACCTTAACCATAGATGTTCAAGTGTTTCCCCTTCCTGGCAGAACAAACAAAGACTTCCAACACCATGGTCTATATGTGCCACATGTCTGTTCGTAGCCACAGCCCCATGCACTATTCTACACTGGAGATCCGCACAGCGTTTCTCCAGTGGAGGTTTGTACAGGGACCTCCAGCTACCTCTGGGAGATGACCCCTGCGCCAACACCCCAACCCACCTCGACTCTGGGACACCGGCCAGTGATGCTTGGTTGAGAACTTTTACCGTAACTCCATATAGACTTTTTTTGGACGTAGTATTGAGGTTTGACAGCACTGGCGTTCCGAACGATAGCAACCCGTCTTCTTCATCGCTCCCTTCCACTGCGGCCCTGATGGGTAGTGATGGAAAGTCTGTGGCTGGGATAGGTTGAGCTTCCCTATTTTCCATCCCTAGAGCTTGTCTGAAAAAACCAGGAAGCCCCCCAATCACTTCTTGTAGTAGGTTCTGCAGTAGACGGAGAGATTTGCATCCTGTTTCTTCGCTTAGTTTACTGGTGGTCTTCCACTGTCCAGATTCTCTTAGGTCTGCTAATTTGGTTAATCCTGCGTTGGTGAAAATCCTTCTTCCCGTAATGGAGTTGAGCATTTTACTACTGACAAATGGATTGTGAAATAATGGTTCCTCTCCGATTTTTCCAAATATCTGATTATAGTTCCTCTTAGCTTTCAATATGGTTCTCCAGGCATGAAGTACTGACTGATAAAAAAGTGAAGTTTGTCCAATATCTACTTTTTCCAGATCTAACAGGAACAGATGTTTATCATATGACAGATTTTGTACTCTATGAAGAAGTGTAGATGCTGTTTCAGTCCAAATGTGTTGTTTATGGTATAGAAAGCGTTTTGCAGACAGAAGGCGGAATGTTGTTAACCGACTACGGAGGTCGATTAGGCCTTGTCCTCCTTCTGAGACCGGTAGAAAGAGTGCAGCTGCCTTAGTCCAGTGGTGTCCACCCCAAAAAAAGTTCACCAGTCTCTTTTGGATTTCCCTGATGAGATCATCTGGAGGTACCACAACCATGAACCGGTGCCAAAGCATAGAGGCAGCCAAGTTGTTAATCACCAGGGTCCTCCCCCTATAGGACAGCTGAGGCTGGACCCATGTCCATCGAGACAATCGGGCACTGATTTTCTCGACAATGCCTTCCCAATTTTGGTTTTGGAAGTCACTGTTTCCCAGAAAAACACCCAAGCATTTTGTGCCATCTCTACTCCACTGTAAGCCTGCCGGTAAAATTGGCTGACTCTTGTCGCGCCACTCCCCAAGTAAAAAGCCGTCACACTTTAACCAGTTTACTTTGGCAGAAGAGGCTTTTTCATATAATGATAGTTTTTGTTTTACAATTTCAATATCATTTTGTGTGGTGATCATTATTGTCACGTCATCAGCATAAGCTGATAGACTAATTGATTTTGTTTTGTTATGATCAAATGTCAACCCACAGAGACTCTTTCTCAGGTGATTCAGGAGAGGTTCGATTGATAAAGCGTACAGCATCCCAGATAAGGGACACCCCTGTCTAATTCCTCTCTGCACAGGAATTGGTCTGCTGAGTCCTCCTCCAACTTTCAGCAAAACAGTGGCCCCTGAGTACAATGTTTTAATCCACGAGGTGAAGTTCTTCCCAAACCCAAAAAAATCCAGTGTTTTAAACAAATATGAATGGTCTACTCTGTCAAATGCTTTCTCCTGATCTATGGAGAAAAGCCCGACATCTA
This sequence comes from Odontesthes bonariensis, assembly GCF_027942865.1. Taxonomy (NCBI): domain Eukaryota; kingdom Metazoa; phylum Chordata; class Actinopteri; order Atheriniformes; family Atherinopsidae; genus Odontesthes; species Odontesthes bonariensis. The sequence continues at coordinate 27,111,263 of NC_134513.1, read as the reverse complement.
AATCCTGGAACTTGTGTAGGTCAATTATGTCTCTAATAAGAAAAAGGTTATCCATTATAGTGCGATTTGGAACGCAGTAAGTTTGGCTAATATCAATTATGCTATCTAAACATTCCTTGAGTCTATTTGAAAGCGTCTTTGCAATTATTTTATAATCAGTGCATAGTAGTGAGACCGGTCTCCAGTTTTTCAGTTGGCCGAGGTCTCCTTTTTTAGGTAGCAGTGTTAATACTGCCCTTGTACAGCTTAATGGTAATGTCCCAGAGTCCAAACAGCTTTTTAAAACCTCATAGAGGTCTCTCCCGATTAGAGTCCAAAAACTCTTATAGAACTCAGCTGGAAGTCCATCAATCCCAGACGATTTCCCACAGTTGATCTGCTGGACCGCTTCAGATAGTTCCTCAAACGTTATTGTGGAATCCAAAGCAGCAGACTCTGCAATGTTCAAGCGTGGAAGCCCCTCCAGTATTTCATCCATGCAGTTTGTGCTGCAATTTTCTGCACGAAACAATCCAGCATAGAAGTCCATTGCTGTCCTTCACATTTCAGCTGGGTCAGTTGTTATGGATCCATCAGGAAGCTTGAGGTGCATCATCTGGTTGTGGTCTCTTATTTTTCGCTCCAATTTAAAAAAAAATCTTGTCGGAGCATCTATTTCTTTGATGTGCGTTATCCTAGTTCTGATTAAAGCACTTTTTGCTTTTTGATGTAAAAATTTTGCTAAGCCTTTTCTACTTTTCTCCCATTTGTAGTTTGTAGTTGTGTTGTCAGTTTCATTAGTTAGTCTGTCTTCTAAAATCATTATTTCCTTTTCTAATATATCGATACAGTTTGCTTCCATTGCTGTCTGATGAGTTATGTATTGCTGGCAAAAAAGCTTTATCTGGACTTTGCCTACTTCCCACCACTGAGCTAAGTTGTCAAAATCTATCTTTCTCTGTGTCCACTGTTTCCAAAAGTCAGAAAAAGACCGACAAAAGATTTTATCATGTGTCAGATTTACATTAAAGTTCCAATAATGCTGCCTCTGATATTGTGCCAGTAAAGTAAAATCTAATGTGAGTAAGTGATGATCAGAGAAACCAACAGGTGATATTTGTGATTTAGTTACTCTGTTAAGATATGTTTGATTGATGTATAGTCTGTCTAGTCTGGCTGCTCTCACGTTACAGTCGCTGACTTTAACCCATGTGTACTGTCTGACTGATGAGTGAAGTGTTCTCCAAACATCAACAAGATCATTTTCCTTGACTAGATTGGACAGAAACACGGCTGAAGGAGGGTGCGGTTCTCCTGTGTTCCTGTCAACAGTTGGTTGTATAGTGCAGTTCCAGTCTCCTCCCAAAACTATAACTGAGCTACTGTTGAACTGTTTCAGTTTGTCTTTAAGCTTCTGGAATAATCTGACGCGATCCGTGCCTGAGTTATGTGCGTATACATTTATGAAAATAAAGGGTGTGTCTTTTATAGTTGCTTGGACAATTTGAATTCGTCCTTTTTCTAGCCTACTTCACAGGCCGAAATATTATTTAAATGTAGGCGCTGTGAAAACACTATAGCTACTCCTGCACTTAGGTTGGTGCCATGGCTAAGGAAGCAGTGTCCTCCCCAACTCATTCCCCAGTCTGTTGCATTATCAGCAGAGCTATGTGTTTCTTGTAAAAGAAATATATCTATATTTTTGTTTTTCCTTATCTCTGATAATGCTGTCCTCTTCTCTCTATCCCTCCCACCGTTGATGTTTAGCGAGGCTATTCTAATAGTCTCCATGAAGAGAAGAGAGAGAAAGAAACAGAGTAAAGTTGACCCTTTCCAATAGAACACCACCTTCAGTGTATCACCCATTGTCTTAAATTTTTATGCCTTTAAACAGATTTTTTCTCGTTTTTCTTTCCTAAGTTTGGTCAGTATTTTTTTCAAACGGAATCTTTTTTGTTTACTGAGTTGCTCGTATCCCACTACCCTCCTAATCCTCTGGACAGATTTAATAAATTTGTCGACCTCAGGGAAGAATTCTGTTATTTCTACATCCTGTCTTCCATACGTTTCATCTAGAAAATTGTTTATTTCCTTGAGTGAATATGAGCTCTGACTGTCCAGTGTCACAGTGTCAGAGCACTGGGACATGGAGTCATCTTCAAACATGTCGTCTTCATTTTCTATTTCTGTGTTAATATTATCATTATTAGCCAGATTTTTCTCATCAGCTGTATTATTGGGTTTGTTTGTGACACTGGTAGTTTGTGTTAAACTGTCAATGGTGTTTTCACTGTTTTCCGTGTTTATGGCAGTTGCACCACCAGTGTCACCAGCAGCCTGTGACGCACCTTCAGCGGTGCTGTCAGCCTGTGGTGAGCTGCTGTCACCGCTGCCTGCTGTTTCTGAGGGGCCTTCCCCTGCACTGTCATTACACTCATCTGCCTTTGGTTCACCTCTACCATTGCCACCGTCTGACCCCGACGCGACGGCACCGCCGCCGGCCGCTCCACCGGCCTCGGTGCCGCCAGCAGCGGCGGCAGCGCCGGCCTGCGGCGCAGCGGCGTTCCCTGCAGCTGCAGTCCGCTCCTTGTGCGGACAGGCTGAACGTTTATGTCCAACATCTCCACACTCAAAACATTTCATACTCCCTGAGCTGGCGTACACTGTGTAAAACCCCGTTTCATATTTAACTTTGAATGAAACCTCAAGAGTTTGTTCTGCGTTGTTCAGGTACATGAACGCCTGTCTGCGCAATGACTGGACATGTTGGAGTCTGGCATCTTTACACCCAAGCCGAACTGCTCTGAACCCGCTGGCGAACTTTCCGAACCGGGTCAGTTCTTTCTCAATTAGTTCATTAGGTATGAACGGGGGGACACCAGACACTGTGATCCGTGTCGATGGTGTAAACAGGGGTGACACTGGAATAAGCAGATCATCCAGGAAGATGCCCGTCTCAACCAGCCGGTGAACCAGGCGCTCCTCCCGGAGAAACGCCACCACTGCTCTGCTCATTCGGGAGCCATACGTGATGTTTTCATGGCCGACCTGCTCCCCCGCTGCCAACAACACTTGCTCCACAGTGTACTTCGGATCTGACGCTATTCTAACCCCGTGTCTGATTGACAGGGCCGGCGAACCCCCGCCAGGGAGGGACGCCATTATTCGTCACACAAACTTTTCTGTAAACGAAGTTTTTACCGCTTTTTCCACAAATTGGTGAATTAAAGTGCTCTTACCTTACCATCAGGAAATGATAGACAAGATTGAAGTTTTTAGAAAAGGTCCAAACGTCCCAAACTCAAACTCACTCGACAAGAGGAGAGGAGACACAGAGACAGGGAGAGGAGACAGAGTCAGGGAGAGGAGACACACGGAGACAGGGAGAGGAGACACAGAGGCAGGGAGAGGAGACACAGAGACAGGGAGAGGAGACACAGTGACAGGGAGAGGAAACACAGAGGCAGGGAGAGGAGACACAGAGGCAGGGAGAGGAGACACAGAGGCAGGGAGAGGAGACACAGTGACAGGGAGAGGAGACACAGAGGCAGGGAGAGGAGACACAGAGGCAGGGAGAGGAGACACAGTGGCAGGGAGAGGAGACACAGAGGCAGGGAGAGGAGACACAGAGGCAGGGAGAGGAGACACAGTGGCAGGGAGAGGAGACACAGAGGCAGGGAGAGGAGACACAGAGACAGGGAGAGGAGACACAGAGGCAGGGAGAGGAGACACAGAGGCAGGGAGAGGAGACACAGTGGCAGGGAGAGGAGACACAGAGGCAGGGAGAGGAGACACAGAGGCAGGGAGAGGAGACACAGTGGCAGGGAGAGGAGACACAGAGGCAGGGAGAGGAGACACAGAGACAGGGAGAGGAGACACAGAGACAGGGAGAGGAGACACGGTGACACGACAAACTAAGCAACACTGATTGACCAGAGTATTCCATCCCCTCCTCCTCTCTTCCTTAGGCTGCCTGCTACTCAGAGGACATGCATTTCTGTTGTGTGATGATTGTGCTACTCATGGAGGAGATGGATGTGTATGCATGTCCTTTCTTCATCTTTGTGTTTATACTGGTTACAGGCGAGCGTATAGGAGTGGAATATTTATTGGCCCAGACCAACAGAGGTGACCTCCTGGCTCCATCGCAGGTCCCTGAAGTCCCCTCGCAGGTGCTGGAGGAGGAGGAGGAGCCAGATGACACCATCAGCACGCCTGACATTGTCGGCCAGTCAGCTGCGATAGGGGCTGGTGATCCTCTGAGTGCTGTGATGGGTGACGCTGAACCCGGACCCCTCGTCACAGAGCTCAATAACACTTTCTGTAACACCTTACTCTAAAACATAATATTTAACTGAAGTAAATGTGGTTACATTTTAATAAGATAAATTAATGTAAAATCAGCATGGCTCACATATTAGAAACAAGAGTGTACATTTATTTGCTTGGTTATTCTTTTTCTCACTTTTCGGACCAGTCAATGTGACTGGAGAGGTGTTGCAGGATGGGAGGCAGTTGATGCCCTAGCATCCTACCTACTAGACTTGAATCGCACCATCACAGCCTTGTCAGCCAAGGAGGAGGAGGAAATAGTCCACCGCTACACAGCTCTCCATGCCATGGACAAGAAGCCTTCAAGGTACAAAATAGTAATTATTTTGTGCACCAGAATTAAACATACATTCCATGGGCTGAATGAAGAATATGGATGTCTCTTTCACCATTTAGCTTCACCCAGAAGGCTAGGAAGAAAGCGCGGGCATCAGGAGGACCGTGGAGAGCACCGAGGAAGCCGAGTGGCTCTGCTCCTGGACAGCAGGCGGCAGAGAGGTGCTTTCTATCATTTTGGTTCAATACAAATCACTGATTAAGAGACAATACATGTTATTAAGTGTAAATTACTTTATTGCAATCCCTACTGACATTGTCACTTGGTTCTTCGTGGCTTTACAACCTTGTTCACAGTCCAGATCATATCACACTTCTCTCCCACAGACTGTACATGACTCACGGCCAAGCAGCCCGGGACCCCGAAGTCCACAGGGTCAGTGAGTGTGTCTGCCTCAGACTGGCCAAGGAGTTCCAGCAGTCACGCAACAGGCCCAAGGACATGAAGGGGAAAACCCTGCCCATCCCTCAGTCCACTGTGAGTGTGTACAGCCACATTAGACAGCTGCTGGAGGACAGCAGGGTTGTCCTGGTCCAGACGACGCTGGCTCTGGTGCCGGTGAACAACACCACGGTCTCTGCATGGTATGTGTTATTTCATTTACCTTCCCCATACAGCTAAGACAGAATATTCTGTATATACATGTATATAAATATTTAACCTCAAGAAAAACCAAGAAAACCCTCCACCTGCATGCTTGTTAGAAAATATGTAATACACTGTATGTAATAACCTTAGGGAGGGAGGATAGGCTTACACATATAAAATAATGAATGTTTGTCTTGTAAGCTGCTTAGGAGGGACAAGAGGAAGGACGGGAACATGCTGCTGAAAGGTACAGTTCTCCCTCAACAGCTGCACCTGGCCATGGAGCCTCTCCCTCCAATCAGCACTCTCCCGGCTGCCCCTGTGCAACATGCACACGAACAGATGACCTTTGACCTCCTCAGTTCCCTCCACAATTTGGGCCAGCTCCGTTCCAGCAAGCTCCCTTTTCATATGCTCCCCCATTTCCCCACTTTCCATCTACACATGCTCCTCCTTTTTCTCAGGCTCCTCAACCACAAGCTCCTCCAGAGTGCCTTCCAGGTGCCCAGCCAAGGCAACGTGCCTGGAGGCTGAACAAAGCTGCCCAGGAGGATGAGGAGCGAATGGTAAGGGGGGAACAGCCACGGAAGAGGCTGAAAAAGGAGAAATACCACTACACCTGCAAAGTGTGTGGCCAGGACAAAAACAAACAGACCGGACACACCCAGCTAAAGGGGCGGTGGTACTGTCCAGAGTCAGGACAGACCCTGGATGACTGGAGGAAGAGTGGAGGCCTATAGTCACCATTACTTGTCTCTCTCTGTTGTTTGTCTGTCTGTCTGTTGGCGTGGATATGACAGGGCCAGAGCTGAGGTGTGTGTGTGTGTGTGTGTGTGTGTGTGTGTGTGTGTGTGAGAGACTGCCAAAAGTTCTGTTCTGTTCGGTTCGGTTCTGTTTCAGTGAGACAGGAGGGACGTAACATACTTTATAACAGAATCTTCTTGAATAACAGGACAGTGAGTGTCATCCACTGAATGTGATTGTGAAAACCAAAGCCAGAATCATTTACATTTATTCACAAAACACAACACTCTTTGCTGCTCAATTTGGAATTTGTTTTATTCATTTGTGCTGCACAGATGTAGTCTCTCAAATAATTGAGATTACAATAAAGAAGGAGGGGAAACATGATGGGGAGTTATTTACATTTACAGTTATAGATTGTTAATACTGTTTTAACTTTAAATGTAGCATATGGCAATTTGAGTTAATAATTTTAATTTTGTATCATATTCATTTCATCATATTAAATGCATTCATGTGCGTAATTGCATAATCACAGGGTTATTACTTTGGTGATTTGTATGGAAAAAGAGTTCCTGTGTTAAAATGACTACATTACCCAAAATACATTGCGAGACGAGAGCGCAAGCTAAGATGCAAGTGATATGTATCCCGCAAGAGACATGACAATTAAAGTGATGATAAACCTTGCAATAAGTGCAGAACTGTGTGTAAACAATGTTGAGAAGATAGAAGAGTAGATAAAAAGAATATATAGTGTACGTTCTCCTCCTTTTCTTTCTCTCTCTTTCCCCCCTTTTTCCTCTCTTGTTTTTTCTTTCGCCTCGCCGGGCAGTCCCTTTTGCCCCATTTTTGGCCGAATGGATAAGGCACTGGCCTCCTAAGCGAGGGATTGTGGGTTCAAGTCCCATCTGAGGTGTGTAGTAGTGATGTGTCGGTCGCGAACAATCCGGCTCTAAGAGCCGGCTCTTTGAAGTGAACGACAGGAACCGGCTCCCAATGGGAGCCGTTTTTTTTTTTTCAGTATCTCGCTGTCTCTCTGCCTCCCTGTCGTTGCGCTTGTGCTCTGGAAGTGCCACAGAGCCGACAGTTTTTTTCCCCACATCGTTTTTTTTTTCCTTCGGTACCTCGCAGATGGAGGTGTTCTCCATCTCTAGGCCTATTAGTTAAAAACTGGTGTTGTTCACATGGTCTTTTTTTATCCTTCATAGTTTTATACTTTAATTTAATAGAACTGTATTTGATATTTGTATTGTGGCACCTTTTTTGTTATGAAGCTGCTTTGATACTTTTTCGTATTGTGGTGGGTGTTTGTATTGTATCTGTTTAATTTATTTTAAGTTATTTTTGTGGAAGTGGTGCTATTTTGTGATAATTTAATTGGTTATAATAAAACTTTTATTTATATAAGACTGAAATCTTTCACTTTTGTTAAATGGATTAGAGGATCGTTTACCCGATTTCTTTTAGTTGTTTTTTTTTATTTTGAATAGTCACGTGGATAAGGCACTGGCCTCCTAAAGCTGGGCATACACTGTGCGATTTTTGGCCCGATGTCGACAAGACTTTCACTCGTGCGACTATTTTGGAGATCGGACCGAGTTTTGGCTCAATCGTGCGTCTCACATCGTGTAGTATACATGGAGTAACGAGAAACGATTAAGCCCTCCCGACCACCTCCCGATCGTTCGGATGAAATCAAACTTGTTTGAAATCCTGGTCGCCGCTCGTGAGGCTCTCGCACAGTTGAAGCAGTTGCACGCGGCGATTGACCTCATCCTGTCACACTACGCATGCGCGAAAATAGATACGGAAGAGAAAATTGTCAACAGAAGAAGAAGAAGACAACAGAACAGCATGGCAGCACAACGTGTCAACTGGACGCCGGCAGTGGAGGGTCGGCTTGTTGAGCTATGGCAGGCACAGCCGTGCTTGTTTGATGTGGCCTCACAGTCCTACCATGACCGCAACAACAGGGATTGGACGGCAATTGCAGCTGCCTGGTAAGTTTTTTTCCGGACTAGCTATTTAACAATGTGGATAACAACTGTTATCAACAGCTTTTGTTGTTGTTGTTGGTGTGTGTGTGTGTGTGTGTGTGTTGAATTCAAGATGTATAGTTTGACGGTTGGAGTGGAGGAATGTTAACATGTCAACATGATCCGGCGTCAGACTTGCCCTTTTTTTGGTTACAATATGTCCAGCATCTGAAAAGAGACGTTCTGATGGAGTGGAGGTTGCAGCAGTGTTGTTTTCGTCAACGATGACGATGACGAAATCATTTAGTTGACGGCACTTTTTTTCATGACGATAACGAGACGGTGACGAGATAAACATAGCTGTCTGATGACGAAAACATGACGAGACGTGTGTGAGTTTTCGTTGACGAGACGAGAATGGACGAAAATGTTAGTGGGTGATCTGTCAGACGTTTAAAATGCATGACATTTCTGCTTATTGTGTGTGTCAATTAAAACCTAAAAAGTATCTGCTGCGACACCTTAAAGTGATACTCCGGAGTAGATTCAACCTGGGGTCATTTGAACCGTGATATCCAGCCAAGTAGCCCACCCGCAGTTTTTTCGATATTGGCTGAACATCAGCTGAGTTACTGAGTTATCCCGAATAGCTTCGTACAACCTTACAACAAAGCAAGGCTGCTCAATTTCTCCATTGATAAAATAATTTCACAACTCTACAACATAAAAATTCATAAAAAAACATGTAGAATATAGCATATACTTTGTTGTCTACAGTAGTAGATCAACCCTCATCTTACTTTGAAGCTCCCAGCTCCCTGAAGTGATGTCGACGCAGCTTTAGCTGCAGAGAAGCTATCAGGCTTGTGTTGATAATAATAAACTCCTGGACTATTTTCAAACTTCCAAATGCATCGTTTGGTGAGTACAGACCATATTTGTACTACTGTAGAAGTTTGGTGTCATGGCATGTGATTTTAGCGTGGTAATTTTGGAGATACGGACCTGGATCCATTAACCCTTGTACGAAGCTATTCGGGATAACTCAGTAACTCAGCTGATGTTCAGCCAATATCGAAAAAACTGCGGGTGGGCTACTTGGCTGGATATCACGGTTCAAATGACCCCAGGTTGAATCTACTCCGGAGTATCACTTTAAGGCTCGCCACAGGGATATTTTTTCAAAGGTAAGTTACAAATGCTGTTAACATAATCAATAAATTTCATAGTAAGCTAATACATTAGTACGTTTTCCACATACTCCTGGCGCAAATGGGCTGCTAACTTCAGGCTAAAGTTAGCTTTTGTTACGCTAACGTCAATTCATGATGTGTGTGTTACTTTAGCAGCATGTTTAGCCATGTTTACATTCAGTGACGGTGTGGTTATCTCTTTGTGTGTACGTTCTGTCAGCACGTAACTTGATATGTTAAACAGGTCGAGTTACTGTTATACGTAGAGTCTGCTAGCTTTAGCCTAAAAGCCACAAGTGACGTTGTGCAGCCCTAACCAGGACCTGTGCGTTTAAATCAAAATCAAATCAAATTTATTTATAAAGCACATTTCATGTACAAACAGTTCAAAGTGCTTTACATAAAATAAAAGCATTGCAGCAGGGAGTGCAAGAAGCATTAAAAATACATAAAAGAATATAAAAAGAAACAAATAAAATCATTTAAATGAATTTAAAAACAGGCAACAGTCTAGATAAGTTAAAAGATATTTCATGCATAGACACATGAGAAAAGAAATGTTTTTAACCTGGATTTAAAAATGTCTACATTTGGTGAAAGTTTAATCTCCACTGGCAGTTTGTTCCACTTGTTAGCAGCATAACAGCTAAATGCTGCTTCTCCATGTTTAGTCTGGACTCTGGACTGGACCAGCTGACCTGATTAGTGCGCTTACAGTAAAGTTGGGACACACGCACAGTACAAAATGAAAAATCAGAAAGCTTTAGTACAGGGTCAGTTAATAAGCTATGTATTTTCGTTCTGCTTGTTTGATAGTTAAGACCATACTATTTTCTTAACACGGTCGACTATACTTATTTTTTCTCTTTTTTTTGACTAAAACTAGACTAAAACCTTTTTGACTTTTCGTCGACTAAAACTAGACTAAAACTATCACATATAGAAGTGACTAAAATGTGACTAAAACTAATAAGCATTTTAGTCCAAAAGACTAAGACTAAGGCCCAATCCCAATTCTATTTTCTACCCCTTCGCCTACCCCTCGCCCCTACCCCTCGCCCCTTCAAACGTAGGGGTAGGCGAAGGGCTAAGAATGTCACCCCTTCGAATTGGGACAGCACTTCACACTCACGAACGTAATAAGTCCGCGCCGTCAGTTGTTACGTAACCAAAAGCGACAGCTTTAGCCAGAAGTAAACAAACATGCTTGCTGCTGTGGTGTTCGCGCTGTCCTGGGCTACTCGGATATATTTTAGAAATATCTGCGTCGAATCGACGGAGTGTCTTCGACATCTGGGAGCATTGGTGGATCTTGTTACGGTATGTAGAATGATAAATTAATTTAAAGAACGCGTGTGAGTGAGCAGCTGGTAGCTTCCAGAGCCGGCGTGTGAATATGATAATGTATGTGTGTGTGTATATGAAAGTGCTTCTAACCGTACATATGTGATATCGTGTAATATAGAAACAATTTGCTTGTCTCGTTGGATTTGCTGATTTATTGACTGGAGTAGTATCCTAACCTGGCTAACCTAGCTGAAAACATAAGCTAACCTTTAGCCTTTGTTACTCGCCTCGTTCCGTTTGGGATAAACATGCACCTCATGCGTTTTTGAAGCGGTTTTCTTTGTACCAGGTTCAGATTTGATGACTTAAATAAATGCACTGCCTTGTGTGTGCTATCAATGTGTTGGTTTGGGAGGATGAAAGTCTGATCTTTCCATGTTTTTCTTTCCAGCAGACGGGTCATCCTACAAATTATTGCCGATTGGACCCAATAATGTACCCCAATTTTTTTGTTATCCCTTGTATAATAAATCTCTTCATACCAATATCCGTTCCAGTCGTTAATATGATGTTGATGTGATAATCATGCTCACAAACCTTTTGTCTTTAATTTCTTTTATTAGGCTCACATTACAGACTGGTAAGGCAGCTTATTTTCAGAAATAACAGCTTAAAGTATCTGCTGTAAAGTGTGTGGTGAAAATATGGACAATAAACAGTATGAATATAAACATTATGAACATAAACGGGCAACAGTGCAATCATCGAGAACGAGATGACCGGAGCAGGAACAGCGGAGGTGCATGGCGCATCGGAGGTGCTGCTCAGTGATGTTCTGGGGGAACAAGACATGACATTATAGCATGCACTAACATCCATTGTAAAAAAAAAAAGGTGTTTCAGAATGCGGTAGTGGTGGCTGTGTGTACAATAGGTGCATGGCGCATCAACTCACCTTAAAGTTTGTCTATCATGCACTCAAAGAAAGCTAAAAAGCGCTCCGTTTTCTGCTCGTGGCGCTTCTGCTCCTTCAGGCTCTCCTGTATCAGGTAATCCATTATGGGATTGGACTTCCTACTTCTTTTTGGGGATGGGGATGACTTTAGAAACCGATCTTCGTTTTCGGCGCTAAACCTGATCAGTCTCTTTGTTTGTGCTTGAGTCCCTGTGAATCAGTCACATATATGAATACTTGTGATAATAGATAGCGAAATGACGCTCATGTCACTAAAAAAGGAACTTCTCTATGGTTAACCAACTACATTGCTTGTAAATACTCGTGTTACAATTTTAAAAAACAACTCTTTCGCAGCACCTTCACATGCATTGACCGATTACTCCATGTAAAATAGCGACTTTTCCCATGTGTGTTTATATCAGAAAATAACTACACATTGCCACCATGTTAAACTCACACAATACACCAGTTATCACAACCTAAAACGATTAAAACAGTTTAATTTTGGCAAAAAAAATAGAAGAACTTACATTTGTGTGGTGCTCTTGCCTCTGCCATTTTTAAAAAGACTCGCGATCTCCCGGTAGTCGCGTTGTACTCTGGGAAATATATCATACCCCTCCAAACGGAGTCTGCCTGGCCGAAGCCCTCCGTTTCAAGGGCTACAACGGAGGGGTAGGGCTAAGGGGTAGGGCTTTGGAAGAGTATTGGGACAACACTACCTCTTCGCGTGAACGCGCAAAACGGAGGGGAAGGGGTAAGGGGTAGGGCCAAGGGGTGAATTGGGATTGGGCCTAAGACTAAATCTAAGATGGTTGTCAAAAACAACACTGGGTTGCAGGCACAGACAAGTAGGATTTGGCTAGAACTGCCAGGTTGGGGAACCTTCCTGCATTTTCCATCCACCATTGAAGTGGGCTAGTATCCCTTGGAATGCAATTCTCCCCAAAATACAAAAGAACCTAATTTCTCACAGATTCACCCTCCCCACTGTCCTCCTGGCCAATATCCTCAGTGCTGCCCTCCCCCTCAGAGTCAGAGCCAAGCAGAATGTCCAGCAAAGAGGTGTTCTTTTGCTGGGGACTGGCCGAGTGCTCCTGCTCAATCGTTTCCAGTTGTTGCTTGGCTCTTTTGATATAAATGATCAGAGCCTGAATTTGTACTTGTACCTTCAAAGCATCCTCGGGTGACAGGAACTTCATTCTACGAAAGCGGGGGTCAAGGGCAGCAGCAATGATGGCCACATTTTGTCCATTCTCTTTGAAAGCAGACTCAGACTCCCACCTTGCCTTCATCTCTTGGTCTGCAGCAATCTGAAAAGAGTTCACAGAAGCAGACTTGTATGTGGTTTTCTTTGTAGACTTATGGAGACCCTTCAGCAGTGGAGGTAAAACAGATATTGTGACATAGGACTCTCCACTGAGAAAAACAGTGGCCTGTTCGAAAGGCTTGAGGACCTGCTCCAGTTCCTCTAGTAAGATCCACTGATCATTCCTCAAATCCATGTATTGCTTCCCACGCTGTGTAACGTCTGGGTCAGAAAGTGTTGCGACCACCGGCCACCGTTGTTCCAAAAGGCGACTTACCATGTAGTATGAGCTGTTCCATCTTATAGACACATCCTGGAGCAGGGTATGCTCAGCTGTACCCCACTGTTTTTGTTTCTGTTTCAGCTTGCTGCTAGCCAGCTCACTTTTCTTGAAATGCTTCACAAGAGACCATGCAGCCCCGAGTGTCCTGTCGATCATGGGGTTGTTCTTCAAGGCATGATTTACCACCAACTGAAGCGTATGGCCGGCACAACGATGTGATGCTACCCCATGTTTCTCCTCTAGGATGCGAAGAGCTGCAACAACATTTGCTGCGTTATCATGTACAATCGCCAGTACATCATCTCGAAGGGAGAAATCAAATTTATCTGCCACCATCTCAACCCAAGAGGCAATATTTTCAGCAGTTTGGAGCTCCTCAAGCGGCATTGTAGTTAAGCTAAACGAGGTCAGCTCCCAATTTTCATTAATGAAATGACAGGTGACACCTAAATATGCCTCAGTGGCCAGAATGGTCCAAGCATCAGTTGTTAGGGATAGTTTGGAAATGCTTTTTTTCTAGTTCACTTTTCACTTTGTCCATGGTAACCATATACTTCTTCTCCATTAAGTCAGTGAAGTGGCGCCTGGATGGAAGGGTGTATCCTGAATGGAAAGTGTTTATCATTTCATGGAAGCCTTCACCTTCAACAATTGCAAGGGGCCTCATGTCCTTCACAATCATAAGCCCCTTTCACACTGCGACCCGCTACCTTAGCGGGTCCAAATTGCACCTTCGACCCGCGTCGAGCAATGTGAACGCTTGGCGTGTCAGGGTGACCCGTGTGGCCTGAAGCCGAGTTCAGGGGGCGTTGCCTAGTGGCAGAGCGTCACACGAAACACATAAAATGCTGGCCGTGTACAATGACGTAGGCACAAGCCATGCGTCGGAGGTAGGGTTAAATACACCTGTCTGCATCAAATTTTTCAAACAAACGATGGCGGGACACCTTGAGAACTCGTTTTTGCAATGCAGTTCATGGAGATGTTACTTTACGGTGCGTGGGAAACCGCGCTCTCCCATCTTTCTCGCCAGCCCTTCCAGCAGAGGTCCATCCTTCACTGTCCCGAAATGTGGCGGTAAATAACGTCCTCTGCTCGGAGGCTGAGGAGCTCGCGGACCTCCTTGTCTCCCCAGTTGGCCATATTAAAAAATGTCTCAAACTTGATGTAGGCTAAAACAGAGTAAAACTTGTCCTCATCTGTCGCTGTTGTTCTGAATCAGCTGTCCATTCTGTCTTTTAAACTCCTCACGCCACGCCCACGTCCGACCCGCGTCGATTGCGTTCACATCAAACTCGGCTCGGCAAAAAGACTAGGGTCCGACGCGGGTCGAAAGGCGAGTCGAGTTGACGCGGCAGCCCGGGTCGGCAGTGTGAACACAACAGCAGACACGCTAAATTCGCGAATTAAACGCGGGTTATTCGGCAGTGTGAAAGGGGCTATAGAGACGATCCTGTTTGTGTACACACTAGCCTCCTGGGGTGTGCAAGGTGCCTGGTTCTTTTTATGAAAAAAGTCCGCCACACTGCTTTGCTTACTCCTGTAAAGGCAAAAAACATAAAGTACATGAATATTCACAGCAGCAAATCAAAAATATAGCATCGTCCACATCATTGCTGTTATTATGATACATTTAGCTAACAGTAGGCTATACTACAGCCATCTCAGAGGCTCAACTTAAAAAAATATTTATGTAATTTAAATTGTCAACTTGTAATGCGTGTTTACTACTTGGATCTGGTTGCTACTAGATCATGGAATTTCGACAGTCAACAGGTAGACTAGAACTACATAATGGCAGAGTATAAAATCCACCGTCCGGTGTTAGCAAATAGATAACACAGAAGAAACATGTCGGGACTGGTAGCGCTAACAGCTTTAAACTAGGCAAACATGGGACCTGTTCTAGTCGTAATTAAAAGACGTAAATTTTACGCCGGGAATATAACTAGAAAACAACTCAAAAGTCTAACGTAGCGTTTATTCAGAGAGGATCTTGAAATTAACAGAACTTACGGTGTTTTGCTGCCATCCTGACGAGCTCCAGGGTGCTTTCGTTTTAAGTGTTCGTGCATCGCTGATGTACTGCTGTGGTACGCCAAATTAAATTTGCATTGTCTGCAAACAACCACATTGTTAGCAGCATTAAGGGTGAAAAATTCCCAGACTTTGGAAGACCGTGTGCGTGATTTTTTAGCTATATGCTCTTCAGTGCTCCAACTACTGCTTGCCGCCGCCATCGTTATGAATTCTTCTTCTTCCGTTTTAAACTAAGGCGTAAAACTGTGCAGAACGAAGAGCAGACCGAGCAGTCCCCTGCTTCCGAGCAGTAAACACCGTAACAGGTGCAGCTATCGCTAGGTGGCTAGGGAGTGCTCGGTCTGCTCTTCGGTCTGCACAGTTTTACATTGGACGCATTGATATCAAGGGAGGCAAAAATAGCGCCAAGCGAAGTGAGGTCTGACTTTTTCCTGGACAACATTTTGTGACGCAAATGTATTACTCTTTTGAACGGATATTTTTTTGAGAAGCAAAACGCTTTATTTTTTTGACCCCAGCCAACTAGCCGGACTACCTTCGTGGAACGCAAAACTCAGCTGGAATTCGGCTCACAGGACGCAGCGGGGGGTAAGTCAATGTTCATAAATGATATTGCTATATGGGATGTCATACAGCTTCATGTCAAAAGAGGCGAACTATCCCTTTAACCGAAAGGTTGGTGGTTCGAGCCCACCCAGGGACGAGTGTGTGTACCAACAAATCTATCGGTCAGCAACCAGTTGTAAGTTTGGTAGCAAATCGATAGCTGTAATGGGTGACTTGTCCCACTGAACCCACAAGTTATCCTTTAAGTCATTTGGTTGACAAGAGTTAAGGTGCCAAAGCATGCTGAGCTGTTTGATGAGAGATATTACAATTGTATTGTAACTGGTAATCTTGCTGTATAGCACCTCCTACTTTTCGGTTCAAGTTTGACATAGATCAGCAGCAGTTCACTCGAGTCCCATCACGCAAAAATACAGAACGCTTGCATCTACCGCCATGAGGGGGCAGTCAAGCTCGAAGCCACGCTCACTGCCAACAAAAGCCAGGCAGACTCTCTGTGGCGCAATTGCTTAGCGCGTTCGGCTGTTAACCGAAAGGTTGGTGGTTCAAGCCCACCCAGGGACCTTCTGACTTATGCGTATTACGTGAGTTAAAGTAAACATTCTGCCGCCAAAACGCTCACCTTACGCATTATACACGCTCCTTGGCAAAATATTTCTCCAAGGGTGACCTGTTAAGTGCAGTGTAATTCATGACTCAATCTGGAGGCTCCTCTGTCTTTTGTCAAAATTGCACAAGCAAAGTGAAAAAACAACCTTTTTGTCATATTGCTATGAAAGTCACACACAAACAAGAAAAATTCAAAAAGGCTGAGAGACCAAATGAGGGCACTTGGGAAAAAATTTGACATTAAATCTCTTTCTTTAATAAGTCGGACCAGGAAGTTATTGACTACTTGTTGTGTGCTACTTTACTTGTTACCTACACAGCAGATATCAACCTTATGACAAACATAAATAAATCGAACACATACTCTAATGAAGGGATGAGAGGTGGTAATGATTGAGGCCACGCCCACAGACAGCTACAGCAAGTCTCTGTGGCGCAATCGGCCAGCGCGTTCGGCTGTTAACCGGAAGGTTGGTGGTTCGAGCCCACCCAGGGACGAGTGTGTGTACCTACAAATCTACAGGTCAGCAACCAGTTGTAGGTTTGGTAGCAAATCGATAGCTGTACTGGGTAACTTGTCCCACTGAACACACAAGTTATCCTTTAAGTCATTTGGTTGACAAGAGTTAAGGTGCCAAAGCATGCTGAGCTGTTTGATGAGAGATATTACAATTGTATTGTAACTGGTAATCTTGCTGTATAGCACCTCCTACTTTTCGGTTCAAGTTTGACATAGATCAGCAGCAGTTCACTCGAGTCCCATCACGCAAAAATACAGAACGCTTGCATCTACCGCCATGAGGGGGCAGTCAAGCTCGAAGCCACGCCCACTGCCAACAAAAGCCAGGCAGACTCTCTGTGGCGCAAGTGCTTAGCGCGTTCGGCTGTTAACCGAAAGGTTGGTGGTTCAAGCCCACCCAGGGACCTTCTGACTTATGAGTATTACGTGAGTTAAAGTAAACATTCTGCCGCCAAAGCGCTCACCTTACGCATTATACACGCTCCTTGGCAAAATATTTCTCCAAGGGTGACCTGTTAAGTGCAGTGTAATTCATGACTCAATCTGGAGGCTCCTCTGTCTTTTGTCAAAATTGCACAAGCAAAGTGAAAAAACAACCTTTTTGTCATATTGCTATGAAAGTCACACACAAACAAGAAAAATTCAAAAAGGCTGAGAGACCAAATGAGGGCACTTGGGAAAAAATTTGACATTAAATCTCTTTCTTTAACAAGTCAGACCAGGAAGTTATTGACTACTTGTTGTGTGCTACTTTACTTGTTACCTACACAGCAGATATCAACCTTATGACAAACATAAATAAATCGAACACATACTCTAATGAAGGGATGAGAGGTGGTAATGATCGAGGCCACGCCCACAGACAGCTACAGCAAGTCTCTGCGGCGCAATCGGCCAGCGCGTTCGGCTGTTAACCGAAAGGTTGGTGGTTCGAGCCGACCCAGGGACGAGTGTGTGTACCAACAAATCTACCGGTCAGCAACCAGTTGTAGGTTTGGTAGCAAATCGATAGCTCTTATGGGTGACTTGTCCCACTGAACCCACAAGTTATCCTTTAAGTCATTTGGTTGACAAGAGTTAAGGTGCCAAAGCATGCTGAGCTGTTTGATGAGAGATATTACAATTGTATTTTAACTGGTAATCTTGCTGTATAGCACCTCCTACTTTTCGGTTCAAGTTTGACATAGATCAGCAGCAGTTCACTCGAGTCTCATCACGCAAAAATACAGAACGCTTGCATCTACCGCCATGAGGGGGCAGCCAAGCTCGAAGTGACGCTCACTGCCAACAAAAGCCAGGCAGAGTCTCTGTGGCGCAATCGGTTAGCGCGTTCGGCTGTTAACCGAAAGGTTGGTGGTTCAAGCCCACCCAGGGACGTTTTGACTTATGCGTATTACGTGAGTTAAAGCAAACATTCTGCTGCCAAAACGCTCTCATTACGCATTATACACGCTCCTTGGCAAAATATTTCTCCATGGGTGACCTGTTAAGTGCAGTGTAATGCATGACTCAACCTGGAGGCTCCTCTGTCTTTTGTCAAAATTGCACAAGCAAAGTGAAAAAACAACCTTTTTGTCATATTGCTATGAAAGTCACACACAAACAAGAAAAATTCAAAAAGGCTGAGAGACCAAATGAGGGCACTTGGGAAAATATTTGACATTAAATCTCTTTCTTTAATAAGTCGGACCAGGAAGTTATTGACTACTTGTTGTGTGCTACTTTACTTGTTACCTACACAGCAGATATCAACCTTATGACAAACATAAATAAATCGAACACATACTCTAATGAAGGGATGAGAGGTGGTAATGATCGAGGCCACGCCCACAGACAGCTACAGTAAGTCTCTGCGGCGCAATTGGCCAGCGCGTTCGGCTGTTAACCGAAAGGTCGGTGGTTCGAGCCCACCCAGGGACGAGTGTGTGTACCAACAATTCTACCGGTCAGCATCCAGTTGTAGGTTTGGTAGCAAATCGATAGCTGTAATGGGTGACTTGTCCCACTGAACACACAAGTTATCCTTTAAAGGTCCCATGGCATGAAAATTTCACTTTCAGAGGTTTTTGAGCCTTAAAATGAGTTTCTCTAGCCTCCTTAAGTCACCCCAGTGAGTAGAAATTGCGAAATGTATTCACTGAGCAGTACAGCATTTCCTCCGTGTTTTGGACAGAGCGCCTCCAAGTGTCTCATTGACTCAAGGCTCCTGGCATGACGTCATGCCAGGATAGAGCTCATCAAAATTTCCCACCCCCTCTCTCCGCCACGCCCTCTGTCTCCACCCACTGCTGGTAAACTACCTGTATCTTACCCGCCCAACTCATGTGGAGTAGACCGAGACTCGCCACGACTGAAGACAGTCACAGAAGATACAGAAATGGCTTCCAAACGACTTTACCATGCGAAATGTACTGTGCCAGGATGTGAAGATGAAGAGAAGAATATGTTTCCGCTTCCATCCTCTGTCCCTTTGAAAACGGAATGGCTTAATTTAATTTACGAGGGACAGGTGCCCATGCATGTTCCAAAGAGCGTCAGTGTTTGCGCGACACATTTCAGAGGAATGATTTCACAACTTGGGACAGTACAGGGCAGGTTTTGCCCTACACCTGAAGTTGAAGCCTGGATCAGTGCCAAGCCTTGCCGGTCCATCAGCTACCCACACCGATCAAGTAAGTCATAATTATTTGCTAGCCGCTAGCACTTTATGGGTGACAGCTAACTAGCCAACATTAGCTGTGGAGGTATTTATCCATGAAACCTACACTGCGCTACAAAACCAATACTCTGTTAAACTGGTTAGATTTGGAAAATTGGTTGTAAAACAAGACATTTGTCTTTTGACCAAGTATCTTACGTGTAGGGGACTACATAAAGCATGAATACTTAGGTAAGCAAGTCTAGTTATGTTCTGCGGCTAGATACGTCTGTGACACGGAAAATGACGCCCGACGATAACAATTCATATTTTGTAAGCCTTTGTTTAGATTGGTGACTTTATATTTTGTGGGCATTTGTTACGGTTTGGTGACTTTTTTTTTTAACGTCGAGTCGTTTCTGCGTCTTTCGTGTGGGATACGCGATCGGGTGTTGTGGCTGGGTGAAGGATGTTTAGCAAACGTTTGCTGACTACCCTCGAACATACACCATTTTGTATCTTTCAATTCGAACACAATTTTGACTTCAAATCTGTCGGGACACGTCAGTTTATCACGAGTGTAATGCTCGGCTTTCGAACCATGAGATGTGTGCTCTCTGTCTGCATCAGGTTCACTCTTCACTGGCCAGCACATCAAGTGCTCACGTCCAGACATCCCGGACCAGGGATGCTGCCTGCCAGACTGAGCCCATTGTCAATAGGACTGCAGCCACACCGAAGAATGTTGTCTTTCTCTATATTGGAATGCTTTGCAGGTGAGATGTTTTACCTTGTAGTTGTTGAAAGTTTTTGTTGTCTGAAATGTCATAATTGAGCCGGGTTTCTCCAGCACTATAAGGCACAAAACACCTAGACCAGGTCCCCTGAAAAGATTGTCTTGTGAATGTAATTTATATTTGATTTACCAAAAAATGTATACTTTTAGGGGGTTTTCAGATCATAGTTCCTATGAAACTTCACAATATATGAAAACTTTTTTCCAAAATGTTTTATACCTACTTTCAAAAATATTGTTTTATTTGTTACTACCATTAAAAGCAGCATTTAAATGTTTCAAATGCTATCTCAGCTGATATCACTTTCCTGATGCTTGAAATCAGATTTAAAAAAAAGTAATGAGAACAGCTTCTATAGCATTTTGGAAAAGAGCTTTTCATATGCTCTCCCATGATGATGCATGTGTCTCTACCAGCTAACCCCCACCACCATGACAAATGAAAATTCTGTGAGAAACACTGTTTACACATTGTTTCTTGTTCTTTCAGACTGTACTTGGCAGCGATCCACTTTAATGAAAATGCAAACCGACCACAGGCCCAGACAGCAGACGGTGTACCTCTCTTCAAAATCTCCTTTCCCAAATCCAAGAAGGGAGAGTGCAGTCAAACGTCAAAAGACTAAGCCAACCTTTGGTAAGACCTCAAAAGTTCAAGAATTCAAGTCCAACTACTTTTGCCTTTATCAAATTTACTGAGGTTAATTCCAACAAATAGGAATACAAAAAATGTGAGAAATAGAAATCTAAACAAACATAAATATATATAAATAGAACAAATATAAATATATAAATAAACATTGAAATGTACAAATGACTAACTGAAATATACAAATGTTGTGCTTGTACAGTGTGTATGAATGTTCTGTGTGAAAGGGTATGTGGATGTCCTGATGGACCTAATTTTTCACACGTGAGGCAGTCTAAACCCGGTGCAGTGTCCTTCATCATCGGGGTACTCGGCACGGATACGCAGGACCACACAGGCAGGAATGACCACTCTGATCCAGCGGCCCAAAAAGCCCCAGCACCACGCCACAAACAGCCTGTAGGCCAAATACCTGAAGCGCCTGGAAGAACAGATAGAAAAAATTACACTTGAAGAGAATGTTGTTGTTCTTCTGTTATTGCGATGTTGTACATATTTACATATTCCTATGGATTATTCTTGATTGTGTTTTAATGTCTTGTAAATAAATCTACAAACACTCTTCATACTGTCTGCATAGTTGAATTATCAGGCTCTGTTGGGTGGGTGTACTGTAAACTCTTATGTATGTGGCTATGAGTGATTATTTTACAACGCTTACCGATGGGTTCTCCTCAGGCGTAAACTGCCAAACAGGTAGATCCAAATGTTTACAGTGTTACCTGAGGGATCTCCATGCAGCATCTATTCTCCCTTTCTGTGGGCATTATCTCGCAAATTCCCCATTGACACCTATTATTTTGAAAAAAAGGCAGTGTAATGATATTCTGTTTTCAGGTAATGCCGGCAAATATAACAATGAAACATCTTTAGTGAGAAGTAAATGAGTTAACAGGTGAGCATGGAGAATAATTACATGCTGGTCAGAATACTATCATGTTTTTTGCATGCCATAGGTTACTGTATAACTAAATGGGCAACGCACAGCTGGCTGTTCCCAGTGAAGACGGGCTACTAAAAAAGGTGTACACAGAAATATGTGGCATAAGTTTCATTCCGTGTAGTTACACTTTGGATCCAGCACTTGGTCAGGATATGATGAGGTATGTTTTTTTGTCTAGAAAACTTGGTTAGAAATCGCTCCCCTTATGTCAACACTGGGTGGAGAATCATTTGCATGTTGGCAATGTGTACTATGGAAAATACTTTGGCAGTGTTACTGTTGTACAATGCAAGGCGACATTGAGAAAGTTACTTGGTGTAGAGACTGGAGATGCCAGCAGCCATACCCACTAATGTTAGCACTGCAAACACGTGCCCACATTGCAAAATAAGTTGGGAACTTATACGTTTTGTAAGCCAAAATAATATTTTAGGTAGTCCTGATGTAGTGACTACAATTTCTGCTCTAATTAGGCTACCGTAGGCTAAGCCACTGCTAGTATCTGTGCACCTCAGTGGTTCGGACCGACCCAACTATAAACGTTTCCAGACATGACATTTCAAACTCACCATTCTGAGACGTTTTGCTGAAGCCGCTGCTGATCTGCAGTTTGTTGCTGAACTGCCTGCGCCTCGCTTCAGGGTCCAATTCCGGGTCGAAGGCGAAAGGTACGATGGTTTGCTCACCTGCCATTTCTATTTTTTTTTCCTACTAGCAGGCAGCTAACATGCGCGGAGCCAAAACAGAGAATCAGACACGCCCCCATTCAGCCATGACACACCCCTCGCGCTCCTCCTTGCTTCTCATTAGGAAAACAGGGCACTGGAGAGAGCGCTGAAATGCGGCTTTCTTCTAAGTGGCCAAATCTGCCTTTTTCGGGTGAATTTTGAGAACGCCTGGGGGTATAACATCCTGAAGCCTTCGAAAGCCCATTTAAAGCGCCACTACTATACCATGCCATGGGAACTTTAACGGCACTGAACTGCTCGTTCATGCCAGTAGCAACCCGACTCTACTAACGAGACAGTCCGCTGATGGCAACCAACAGTTTCTTGTGGTCGGTCTGCGGACTGGCTGGAAGTTGGTCGCGTTCAACCAGAGGAGTTGAGGCGGGAGAGCTAAATACGAGACGCCGTCCAGCCATTGTAGCAAAAATCCTTACTAGCGTGTAGACAAGGCAGCAAAACCACAGGAACTGGAGATGAAGGTCTGAGAACTAGCTAGGTACGATAATGTTTGTGCAAGTAGCCGTGGCCATGACCTCTCACGTGATGAGGAGTAGAAGGCTCGTCGGGCTCCTCCAATCACATGCGAGGTTATT
The DNA here is from genome assembly GCF_027942865.1 of Odontesthes bonariensis. Classification (NCBI taxonomy): domain Eukaryota; kingdom Metazoa; phylum Chordata; class Actinopteri; order Atheriniformes; family Atherinopsidae; genus Odontesthes; species Odontesthes bonariensis. Next base: position 27,088,191 of record NC_134513.1, on the reverse strand, counting down.
GTTATATGGAAGGACTCGAGAGACAAGCTCGCCCTGGCTCGCGTCTAAAAGGTGTGCCTGTGAAACTCTTCTTTGTTGAAAGATGGAAGTCCCAAGACGGAAGGAAAGACCTCGGCGCTTCTGTGAACATTGCAACTATGAACTCTCTCATAGTATTATGACCACAGAAGGCGCTATTTCAAAAATGGAGTTTGGGAGAGAAAATCCAAAAGCATGCATTAGTATTGTGGATGTTAATACATCCACTGTGCATTTAAATAAGACCAAAGAAAAGGTCACTGTAGTCAACCACTATGCACAGTGGTTGAGCTATAAGATGACAGGGACAACAAGTAAGCAGACATTCTCAGCTGCACTCCCCCTCCAGGCAATTGCATTCCCACCCATAGTGTCTTATTCGTATGTGTAGCCTTAATTCTATTCTTACTGTTCTGTATGTTTTATTCTTTTTTATGTTATTGTTGAGAGTTGTACTTTGAGAGCAAAGATTAACCAGAGTCAAATTCCTTGTTTGTTTACGCCAACCTGGCCAAAAAAGCTAATCCTGATTCTGATTTTGTGTATCTTTTTTTTACATAACATTTGCCATTGCTAATGACATACACAGTAGTTAATCTAGCATACTTTCTTTAAATAAATCAATTCAAGCTAAAATGTAAGAGTCTATAATTAGGCTATACTTAGCCTGATCTATTTGTACCAGAGATTTTACCTTTTAGAAAAATCTCACCTGGGATATAACTCCCCCTGCAACCCTGATTTGCATTTGTATAGCCTCCCCTAGAATTAGGAGCAGGGGGGTCATAGGGGGATGACTGCCAAGCCAGGCCCACGTCAATTTCCGGCAAATTCACGGCAGTTTTCTGCAGTGCCTGCAAATTGCCGTAAACAGCCGTAAACCTGAAATTTCACGACAATCTACAGTGCCGCATACTGACGAAAATCCCACTTTTCATGCAGTGGCTTATCCTGTTCATTTTCCCACAGGAACCAACACGTTAGATGAAGCCAGACGTGTCGTGCTGTCGCCAAGTATGTATTTCAATGTCCGGCTTTTCTCTGCAGACCCTCGACTTGCCAAAGACCAGAGTTACCTTTTTTTTTGCTCAGTTTGTTACAGAAACCCATATAGCCAATAACAGTATGTCCATTCAGGCAAGAAAAGGCAAAACGAGGTCCAAAGATGGACGAAACATCTCCAGCAAGATGCTACAGGACAAAGAAGAGTGGGAAAAGCTCATTCAAAATAAAGAGGCTACCCGTTTCATGCAACCCTTAAGATGAACCCCAGCTTATTGGGAGAAAGCACTACGCGACCTGCACACCCTCGTGAGGCAAATCGGAAGACCCACATTTTTTTGCACCTTCTCTGCCGCTGAGATGAGATGGCCAGAAGTCATTGAGGCCATCAAAGCTCAGCACGGAGAGGAGGTCAACTTTTCTGAGCTCGACTGGAACGCCAAGTGTGACATCCTGAGGAGCAACCCTGTCACGGTCATGCGCATGTTTGAAAAGCGAGTGGACGCACTGCTTAGAGATCTCCTTCTGTCCCCTGCTCAGCCTATCGGACCGGTCGAGGATTACTTCTATCGTGTGGAATTTCAAGCCAGGGGTTCCCCACACATACCTTTGGTGATTTGGATTAAGGATGCACAAGAGACGGAAGACCCCGCATGTTGTGACGACGTCGTCAAATTGATCGACCGTTATACATGCTGTCAGTTGCCCGACGAAACCAAAGACCCCGAGCTCCACAAGATCGTATCGGGGGTTCAAATGCACAGCAAAAAGCATTCGAAGTCATGCAAGAAAGGAAACGTTCAATGCAGATTTGGATTCCCCAAGCTACCCATGGAACGTACCAGGATCACCGTCCCTCAATTTGACTTTGATTTGGAAAATGAAGATGAAAAGGCGAAGCAAGGTCAGCAAAAAGAGGGGCAGAAAAAGTCCAAAAAATTCAAATCAAGAATGCTCTCCAACCTACAAAGAGAGGCTAAGAGGAAGCTGAAATCGGTAAGGGATTTACTCATGGATGAAAAATCGTCTTTCCGGGATTTGGCAGAGTTACTCCAGGCTTGCAACATGACCAAAGAACAGTACAATTACCACGTTGATGCAAAAGCTGCGATGCTTCACTTGTGAAAGCAAACCTGTCGGGCCTCACCTTGACACTCAGACAACAATTCTGAGTGTCACACTGCCAGACAGGACACGTGTAAATAAAATAACAATGTACATTTTTATAGTTAAAAACACTGTATTAAATGTATTTCACATTGACAGTTTGTAGAGATGGATAGATATAAATATTTTTATTAATCATTACTTCAATATATAGTTTCACCATTTCAAACTCCATTAATTTCTTTGTGTAACTGAACATGGTTACTGATGTGGAAAACTTATCCTAGTTATCCTGTGTTTTTTAAGAAAATATTGAGTTTTTAACACTCATCAGATTTAAAAGATAGGTATACTGGCACAGCAGAATCAGTAGATGTAACTAAAATCTTAAAACAATTAAGCTTTTGTAAAAACTTCATTTTTTGAAGTTTTTTTGTTAAATACAATATACAAGTTTCAAGACTCACTACCATACTGTTGCTGCTTAATTTGGCTAAGGTATCAAGGTTAGACAAAATGGGTATCCTATCTATGCTTCATAATAAAATGGTGTTCAATCAAGCTATTCTCAAAGGATTGTTTTTGCACTGTAAATATGGTTCTGTAAACTTTTATCACAACACTGTAACCACTGCCGTGTCTTTGCTTTTATAATGAACCATGAAATCCTGCAAGGGCTCAAGGTGAAGCATTGAAGCAAGCCGTTTAGGCTTGAATGCTTCTACTTTAGGCCTTGCGAACCATTCCTGAGCAGCCGTGATTGGTTGAGCGATGCGCACACTGTGGCAGGCCCCTTCTAAATTTCTTCAGAAATTTTCTAGTTTACAATTCAAATGCATCTATAATTGAAATTAATGCAATGTTTCCTATAGCCTTAACAGCAACGTTTGTGTATATTGTGTTGGTGACGTGAAAATGGTCACAATTCATATTACTTAATACCTGCTATTGTAGATTTATATAAATAAATATGTTTAAAAAAAAAGGGTGAATAAAAAAACATTGTTTTTTCACTGTTATATTACTGTGCTGTTGTTATGTTATTATTGACCATTATGCCTGGTGTTGCAAATAAGCAACATACCAAATTGACTCTTGATTCCGTGTTCGAGTGGCTCTCATCAGGTCGTAGGCTGTGCTGCCCACGCTGTAGAACTCAAAGGAGGAGGGCCACCTTTGTCCCCAAAGCAATCCAGCTCATGAACTCTGACCCCCCGCCTATTGACTGAATGCACATAGCACTTGCACTTTCAAAGCACAGGGCACTTTGACTGTGTCAGCCACTGTGTCAGAGGGTACTGACCGGAGTACTGACTGTAGCACTTTAGTTTTTTATGTTGTTAATGATGCTGCTCCTTATGCCTTTTAAATTGCCCCCCGGGGACAAATAAAGTGTTTGAAATTAAATGAAATGACTCCAAATTGACCAGGATAACTGTTGTCGCAAATTTGCAACATACCAAAATTTCTATTTATTTTTTATGCAAAGGTGAAATTAATAATCTCAGCATTATTTACCATCTACTTATAGGCTAAAACACACACAAAACATTTTTTTATACGCAGCTATATAAATTCAGACGTTAAGGGGTTAAATATGGCCCCACAGTGGGGAAAAACTCCTTAAAAAGTTGAGGAGGAACGTTAACTGTTCACTCTCAATGTCATAAGTCAGCACAAGATCAAGGGTGTGATTAAGACAGTGAGTAGGTCTGTGAACACTTTAAGAATATACAAAAGTCTGGGGCGGTCTGTGGCGTGGTGGTTTGGGCGGCCGCCCATGTGGCCCCGGTTTGAGTCCTGCACCGGACGGCCCTTTGCTGCGTGTCTTCCCCATCTCTCTGCCCCCTGCTTCCTGTCTCTCTCCAACTGTCTGTCCATTAGAGGCATAAAAAGCCCCCCCCCCAAAAAAAAAAATTAAAAAGAAAATACAAAAGTCTAAAATAGAATTAAAGTTAATATGTAGGCTGCCATTTTCAACATCTACATGAATATTAAAGTCAGCCACTACAATGACTTTATCTTATTTAGTGGCGGCTGCTGACGTTTAAAACAGGGGAAGCCCATATTACTCATTCAGGGTTGTAGTGGCTCGTGCCATCCCAAAGCAGAAGATGGCAAAGTTAAAAAGAATTAGTTATAACATAGCTGTATCTAGTATGACAAGTATGCCCAGCAAATACACAGAAAGAAGGTATAGACTTTGAAAATTCCCACAGCAAGGCCAAAATCAAGTATGATGGAATCTAAGGCCTGTAAATGGCTGGATCTGTGGCTGGATCTGAATCTGTGGAGCATTTTTCCTTGTCATAATGAATACTTAGAAATTGATGGTGATGGTAAGTATTCTTAAAAAAGGTAACATTTGTGAATGGGCAGCATGAATTCTGGAAAGAAACAACTAAAAGTATGAGTGAAACTCCGACAGCACTTTCACAGACAACCAGTCTCTTTTGTATCCGCTTTGGGACTGAAGTTCCAGCGTGCTTCTCCCCACTTAAAAATTCGGCTTCCACAGAATCTCTCATGATGGACAAACACTAACTCCAATCATCACAACACAGCCCCTCATATTGACACGCCCACGTCTAATCTACCCCCAGAGACGCCGGGCAGCCTCGGAAGTGATGGTTTTTGTCGATTTTAGCCAATGATGACCTAGAATTGTAGAAAAAAAACTTGACTCTCCCGCCCCCTCCTGAAGCCGGGCAGCCCTCGGCTCGGAAGCCTGGCTGTTAGTGGCGGCTTCATAACATGATTTCCTCAGCGAACGGCGGCGATTTCAGAACAAATCACTTCATTAAGCTACAGGACAACATGTTGTAGTTATGAAAGTAAATGCAGTATTGGGCATATCTTGTGTTTTGTGAGTAACTGTTTTATCGTCAATTTAACATTGAAGATGTAGCAATTTCGCCAGAGAATGGGAGAGGCTGTCCGGCTTCCCGTGTTGTCTCTGAATAGCCGCGGCTGCTTTATCTGTACTTAGCACTATCTGGGATAAAAAGTCAGAGAATTCAGACAAACTCAGAATAAGGGCCAGGTGGACAATACACAACACAACACAACACAAGTGTTGAGGTGCAAACAAGATTCATTGACGCTGCTGATAATATTGCAGTAGCTTCTTGTTTTGATTTTGCATGAACATATAAAACTGCATCATCGGCATATAATTGCAAATCAACATTTGGACAAACTGTATGTGAGTCGTTAACATAGAGACTGAACAGAATGTAATTTTTTTTGTAATAATTTGTGTCCTCTAACTGCTTGTTGGCCTCCAAAACATGTTCAAGATTCAAGATTCAAAGGTTTATTATCATATGTGCAGTTAGAAACGTGTTTCCCTGTACAATGAAATTCTTTACTTTGTTGCCCGCACTAGATGTCCAAATATAACTCAGTCAGGAGGTGCGTTTGTACAGGCAGCTGTACGAAACTGCAGTGAAACAGAACAGGGAGCATGTAAACTCCCAAAACTGGTGCACAGCGTCTGCCAAGTGTAATGTAATATAATGTAATAATGTCCTATTTTTCCTTCTTTTTGCTAACACTCTGAGCTGAACTTAGCTGAATAGCTGAAGCACTTAGCACTAGTAACCAGGTGAGCTGAAGTGTTCAGAGCTAGCGCCAACTTCAACTATGAACCACCGCAAGCTGTTTACACAGTGACAAACACACATTCCTTTGCATTTCCTTTCCCTTCCATTATTAAAATATAGTCCAAAATAAGAAGGTACGTACCTCCAATCTCTGCCTTTTCTCGAGAGCATGAGACCTCCTGCGCTTGATGTCGCCGTTCGCCCCCCGGGCTAACCTCGAGCTTGTCCCTCGAGGAAATATGCTCTGAACCGAATTGGGCAGCAAAACTCTCTTCAGACGAACATTGATGCCAAGCTGCTCCTTCAGAGCGGGGATCGAGTCGTAGCACTCCTCTTCAAAATGCACTGAGCAAAGTACCGACGACGAGCTTGGCTTCCATACTGTTCCTTTCGGACCAGCTCTTGTCCTACAAACTTGCTGCGTCCAGAGTTCACGCAAAGCATGGTCTTTCGGAAACCGATGAAGTGTAAAACCTTTCTCCCTGGTGTTAGAACAATATGCTGCAACACACCGCTCGGGAATGTTCTCAACAAAAATATTTAGAACAAAACTTTCAAGATGCTACAACTGCGAGTCCGACTTTCTGTGACTAGAAATGATCAAGGGTGGCAGCAGGTGCAATCGGAAGGCGTTCCGGAGCATACGTCATTTTTATGTTGGAACGTTGGCGGGACACTGGCCTATGGATTTCAGTGGCGTGCGTTCAAATTTTGAAAATAACAGAGAACCGGGCATATTTATCACAATACTGTATTTCAGACTAAACAAAAAAAGGTCGTCTCCAGGTGTCATGAGGTCTTTAAATGTCGTTGCTCGATGGCCAGGGGGAGCGCACGACTCATTTGTGCTGCAAAATGGTTCAGTTGGCACGCGTCTTGCACAAGGTGCGCATGTGTCATGGGACTATGTTTTAGATCATGTCTTAGTTTAGTTCTTAGTTTTCTCATGTTTTAGGTTCAGGTCTCGTGTTTAGTTTTTTTCATGTCATGCCACCCTCTCCTGGCCTGCCATCAGCCTCATGTCCCTCACCTGTGTTTTCCCCATCAGCTGCACTCAATCCCTAATCACCCTCCACAGTATTTTAGTTTCCAGGTCCCCTCATTGCTTTGTGGGATCCTTCCTCGTCAACACCCTCCATGCCACGACCCAGTTAAGTGGGGTTTCCATGTGTTTTGTTATTTATTTTTCCACAGTTTAGGTTTTTGAATCCGGCTCAGCCGCGCTTTCTGTTGGTACTTTGTTTTTTGTGAAATAAATCAAGTTTGCTTTTTTTGAATATCCGTATCCTCTTCACACCACTGAAACTGACAGCATGGAGAAGGCTGTCTTGTTGGTAAGTGACTTGTCTGATTGTTAACATTCACCATGCAAACTTACCTAAATGCATTACTTACCTAAAATCCACTATTTTCTCCAGGTAATCGAGGCTATGCTTTAGCTGTTATCACCCTTAGTCAACCCTGTAACAAGACAGGAACGCTCGTACAACGAGCGTCATACGCACCCGCGCAGTGGTGGAGCGCACTATTGGTGTGTTGAAGGCCAGATGGATGTGTCTGGATACAGCGGGGGGGGAGAAAGCATGCCAGGCTGCGTTTTGCATAATATTGCCATGAACAAGGGTGTCCCACTACCTGAAACCACTACAGGCAGAAAACATGCCAGAAGACCCCCCCCCCCCCCCCCCCCATGGACTGCCCCATCAAAGTGCCATCATGATGAGGGAACTACTGATTGCACGGCTTTAGGGTAGGCTATAGTAGCCTGGGCGAAAGCCGACTGTTGACTCTGTCAAACAGTCTGGGAAAACCCAAGAGGAATCCGTTTCCATGGAGGGCGGGACCTTACCCAGCAACTTAAATTCATTGGAGTAACAGAGTTCCCTTAACCAATCATAATGTTTAGAAATGACGTTGGTTATGCGCCGAGGTTCATGCTTACTCGCGCGAGGCTCTAGCTCGCGAATCACGCTTCCCACATCCGCTTTCATTATACCGGTACCATTTGATAAATCAAACTTTTCCCAAAGCCAGTTGGAAGGAGAGCTACGACATCCTTGCCACTAACAAAATTGAAGAGGCATTCCTCTTGCTCTCGTTTTAATTGTGTAATGATCTCCAGAGTTGAGACAACTTCATGGATAGCTTCTAGCGTTTTTCCGTCGCCATGTTTATTTCCGCTGCGGTTGAACTACAATTATATGGACTACAATGGACTCCGCGCGTGAGTTCTGCGTCACCACTCGCAACTGTTTGCTGATTGGCAAAACACTGAGCGAACCGAGGTAGGGTGATTTGGCCAGACTATGTCCAGAGCCAAAATCTTTGGGCAGAAGTACGTAGGATGGCGTCGCCAGGCTAAGGCTATCGTGCTATAATTGAAAATAATCAAGGACTTGGAAAGGTTGGTTTTACATTTTGTTCTGAGAAGTTGTCAACGCATCTGCTATGCATGCAAGACTAGTTGCAATCTTCTCCAACGTCCCAGACATATTCTCCAGACATTTGAGAATGTGCTCTTGATTTTTCAGCACCGCGTCGGATACCACTTGTGTGCGTGGGAGACGGCGGTGAGCTGGAGCATCAGATGGTCCTGGCTGTTGGGCTGCGTCTAATTGGTCTTCCTCTAAATAAAATGATTGAACATGATTGTTTGACTATTCCTTTCACATACATAACATTGGAACAAAGGGGAAAATGAGTAGAATCAGAGGATCTTAAACCTTATTTAAATATATATTTTTTTCCATGGTAGTTCATTATGACACTGAATTTATGAAAACAAGAAATTATTTGAAACATACCATTACAATCAGGTATGTTGGCCGCATCTTCACAGTCGGGTTGCAAGTCGGTGTCCAGGGAACATCCTCCATTGAAATGCCTGACAGTGCATTATCACCTGTAATGGAGCGTATTTTTTTTTTCATCCATCTCGGTGACGCAGGTTTCCCTTTGACCCCCTCCAGTGGCAGTCATTGAACGCCTGGCCATGGCAAGACATTTTTTTTTAAGCCATCTTCATATCAACCACTTTTTCTTCACTTCTGTGGCAATACGCCCCACAGGAGACACAGAATTAACAGTAGTTGTGATTTTGTCCCACTCCTTTGCTTTAGCAGGCCCTGTAATTCCACTGTTGACACTACAAAAAATTACAGCTTTTCTTTTTTGGATCTCTGAAACCAGAACTTCAATTTCAGAGCCAGTGAAGTTGTTCTTTTTGCGCCTCAGTGCCATTCTCATGAATTAACGCATCCTGGCACAGGAAGCGTGGCCTTATATGGTATTATTTTGGGAGCGGAGCATGCAAATTTACTATCCTCGTGCACGTTCACTTAAATACGCACAGGTGGGATTCATCATGTTTACGCATGTCGTTTACACACTTTTTCAAAGTTAAGAGCGTTTGTTGAATCTGACGAGGTGTGTTCGTATGAGACCTTCGTACGAAAAAAGTGAGAAATTTAGAATAAAAATACAAAAATGTTCTTGCATGAGTCCCAATGTTCTTTGCTTAAAATTACAACTGCACTACCCTTGTCTGTAGGTTTAATCACAATGTGTTTGTTGTTCCTTAGCTTCTGGAGAGTCTTAACCTCCCCTTGTGTAAGATTCCATTTCTCTTGATACGGCTTGTAATGTTTTTTGCAATTCTCCAAATCCTCCTCAATCAACCAAGCCACCTGTGGAAGTAATTTTTCCATACCTGGTGTCTAGATGAAACTAACAATAAATCTTTGGATCTTTTGCCTATTTGAATCTTTGAAATACTCTTTGAATACCCTCTTAAGTCAGGCCCGGCTTGTGATTGGACAGTGTATTCGAAAGTTTCGTTTTTGTCTTTCCTTCAATGTATGATGAGTAGAATGTGTTTATGTATGGCAAAATTAATTTGTGATCTTGTAACATGATCTGAATTATAATAAATGTATTCTAATTCAGTTTTAAATTCAAATTTAGGATTTTTGAATGTAATGATGTAAATGTTTTTATTCCAATTGTATCTTTCAAATGAACAAATGTAACAAGGGTTAATTTGGGTATAAGACTAGTCCGGTGAAAGTTTTGTTTTCTTTTTCTGTTTCTGTACATTCGTTTATGGGGGGGCAACATCCACTACAAAAGACACGGTCCTGCCTAAACTCTTCCTCTTTTTTCTGATGTTCGGTGAGGAAAGGTGAGCTCCCATTTTGTCTTTTATATTTGGCATTTTATTTTGTCAGGTAGGCTCCATGTTTTACTTATTTGTGCTAATGTTTGCGTCATTGTAATCGCGGCGCTCTTTTTTCTGATGTTTGGTGAGGAAAGGTTGAGGAAAATAAAGACCTTCGAAAGAGCAGCGGTGTGGTCTCCATTCTTTCAAGCCTTAAAGCTGGGCATACACTGTGTGATTTTTTTTTTTTCAATCGCGTGATTCAGCTGCTGCTCATACTGTACGAGTGAATCGCAAGGGTTAAAACGTCACAGCTCACGATTCCTGTTCTCACACTGTACGACCCGATGGTCTGATGCGATCTGGCTGCTCACACTGCAAGACATGACGGACTCGGTCGCCGGTCGCTGCCATGCTGTTCTGTTGTCTTCTTCTGTTGACAATTTTCTCTTCCGTACCTATGTTCGCGCATGCGTAGTGTGACAGGATGAGGTAAATCGGCTCGTGCAACTGCTTCAACTGTGCGAGAGCCTCACGAGGGGCGACCAGGATTTCAAACAAGTTTGATTTTCATCCGATCAATCGGGAGGTGGTCGGGAGGGCTTAATCGTTTGTCGTTACCCCATGTATACTACATGATGTGAGACGCACGATTGAGCCAAAACTCGGCCCGATCTCCAAAATAGTCGCACGAGTGAAAATCTTGTCGACATCGGGCCAAAGATCGCGCAGAGATTTGAGACTAAATAAATAAATATAATAAATATTTTGTTTGTCTTCTCTGTGATTATAATACAAAATGGATGTAAATAAATGTATGTGTAAGGTGTAGAATTCCTTAGGGGATAGAAAATGTTTAGGCTTGATAGGGTTAGGGTTATATGTAAAATTAAAAAAACAAGAACCAAAGCAAAAAAAATAATAATTAAGAAACAAATAAATAAAATGGGACAATATATTGTTTTAAAAAAGGAAATTAACCTCCTATAGTAAGAATGTCCAAATAATGGATTATCCATTCCAAATTGTTGCTCTGACCATCTCAAATATATTTTTTTAAATTATTTTGAATATTCAGACCTTGTGGTTCTTTTGTGCCAATACAATTATAATTAACCAATATTAAAAATGGGGATAAATGTTAACCTTTTGTTCAAGAGATCAAACTGTTCTTCAGTTATCGCAAAGTTTTTATCCAAATTAATAACTATGCGGGCTAAGATGTTTGTACTCCCATCCAGAGCTATAGAGTAATACAGAGTTGCGACATACCCATTGACTCCCGTTGTAAAAAATGACATTACCAGGTTATGGAGACGCCAATAGTTCCAATGGGGCAAAGGTGGATGATGGCGGTGGAACAAATATGTTGACTGTGGGAGACAAAATAAATATGCATGTAAACATTATTGAAGAGGTAATGACACATAATTTCATCTGAGGCCTTGATTAGAATTAATATATAATAGTTTTCATAGTTACTTAGAATAGTCTGGAATTGTTGCTTAATAGTGTGAAGACTGGTGAACATGTAATTCACACTAATAATTATTTTATCATCACCTTACTGAAGCAGCAATTTCTGCAGCAGCACACGTTTCTCCGCAACACCATCTATGATGTCCTCGCTATCCAGCATCTTCAGAACATCTTGCTGAGTGGCCATGAGCATAAATGCCTCCAGGTGCTGCTGAGAGAGAGTGCTACTGAGCCTGTCCTTGATGAATTTAAGTGTTGAAAAGCTGTGCTCACATGTAGGCAAGGCCGATTATGTGTTATGCATCTGTCAGGAGGTTGTACTTCTTCAGCACAATGGGCAGTCCTTGCAAGATGAGCACTTTGTGTTGACTGTCTCCACCTTATCTTCAGCATCCTCTGACCCAACCTCTTTTTCTGTCTTGGTTGTGTATTCCTCAAATATCGAGCTGAGCAGTACCATTGGTAGCAGAACTTATAGACAGTAATAGATTTATTACAACGAGACAGCAGCTACAGAAAGTTGTGAAAAAGAGCTCTTGTTTTTATCTGGACAAAAATACAGCTAGTCAAAAAAACATCAACTTTACCATCATGCCACTGGTGCTGGGCTCTGGCAACTGCTGTGCAGTATTGCCCTCTTCATTGTTATGATATCGTCACTCTAGATAACAGAGTAGTACTATGTTAGTTACCACTTAAACAAAATAGTAGAATTTAATAGTTGTACACAATTATGGTGTTAAGCATCACACACATTTTAATTATTATTTTATTCATTTCTCTAGATGTTTTTTCTTATATGTGTATGTATATGCCTTTACCTCGTCAAGTGTGTATAGGCTGCTTTCCTTCATGACACTTTCACTCTGTTGGGATGGTGACTCTAGCCTGGCGACGCCATCCTACGTACTTCCGCCCAAAGATTTTGGCTCCGCACATAGTCTGGCCAAATCCCCCTACCTCGGTTCGCTCAGTGTTTTGCCAATCAGCAAACAGTTGCGAGTGGTGACGCAGAACTCACGCGCGGAGTCCATTGTAGTCCATATAATTGTAGTTCAACCGCAGCGGAAATAAACATGGCGACGGAAGAACGCTAGAAGCTATCCATGAAGTTGTCTCAACTCTGGAGATCATTACACAATTAAAACGAGAGCAAGAGGAATGCCTCTTCAATTTTGTTAGTGGCAAGGATGTCGTAGCTCTCCTTCCAACTGGCTTTGGGAAAAGTTTGATTTATCAAATGGTACCGGTATAATGAAAACGGATGTGGGAAGCGTGATTCGCGAGCTAGAGACTCGCGAGAGTAAGCATGAACCTCGGCGCATAACCAACGTCATTTCTAAACATTATGATTGGTTAAGGGAACTCCGTTACTCCAATGAATTTAAGTTGCTGGGTAAGGTCCCGCCCTCCATGGAAACGGATTCCTCTTGGGTTTTCCCAGACTGTTTGACAAAGTCAACAGTCGGCTTTCGCCCAGGCTATGGTGACTCAGCCTGGCAGGAGATATGAGTAAAGACATTTGGTTTTGGAGAATTGTCATATAAAAAGCTTCATTAAAATAAACAATATAACTATGGAAATTGTGGTTTAACAGATAAGTAAACATAGGTAAAAATGTATTGTACTATTTGTGGTTGATTCTCAAGTACACAATGGTCTCCTAAACCAGGTTTAGTAAAAGTTAGTTCATCTTAGTCACTAATAAGTTGTAGCTTCACTAACCGTTACAAATAGTAAATGCATTTGAAATGTTAAAATTTACTTAAAGGCATGGTTGGTGATCCTGTTCAGAAACACATTTTGTAATACTGGGTGAAATGGTCCGTCTATCCTGAGAGTATTCTACACATCATGTATTTAGAAAAAGGGTCGAAAATAATAAGACCTCTGTGGCCGCTGCAGGACTGACCAATTCAAACTCCTCGGGCCGAGGACAAAAAACCTGCTGGACAGGTAATTATTTTATTTGCTTCTGGGGGATTTGTTATTTTCATGAAATATGTACAGATGAATGAGACATGAGTCCCACCGTCAGATGCGCGTTAAAGTTTGTGGGGGCGTGGCTTTCAATGGAGCACTGATCCATCCCGCTTAGCGGCGGTGCTACTTTCAAATCTTGCTTGCTCTCTTGCTAGCTCTCCAGGATTACCAACCATGCCTTTAAATCTATTGAACATTCTCCTACATCATGTTGTTTCATATCTATGTTTCACGCCCGGGCCTAGTCCACACACGATAATGACGTTTTTACAGCCTAAATGCGTTGTGCTAAAAGTTAGCAAGCTAGAAAACAATGTCATCACATTACAGCCACCTACCTGACTAGCATCTTCCTCCGGTGACGTTCTCCTCCAGATGTCGACGCAAAAGCTGCAGGTGCTGCTGAAGATGAGAATGATGCACCAGCAGAAAATATATTTGTAATTTTCTGACACTTGGCCATTTGCTTGTGCGTGCCTTTTCTTTTCTCTCAATTTTTGCGCTCCTCCTTTATGTTTCTTCTCCATTTTTGCACTGCTGATTGATTAATTGACAGATGAAGAGGAGGAGGGGCCTATACCCTTGTAGCCTTGTAGTGGCCTAGATGTTATGGCCTTTGGTGCAGGAGGTTGAACCTTCTTGGCCTTCTTGTTCTGACTCTTGCTGTGACAGTGACAGCCTGCAGGGCATTGTGGAGCTCCACAGGTGTTGGCACGGGGTTCCTCTGACGTATGCATCCAAACTTGTTTTCCAGGCAGTCCTGCGTGAACCGGCTTGTGAGGTAAACATTTGTCACCCTGGCTCAACAGATCTTCCTGGACCTGCAGTATGGTTGTTGTGGCCATAACCAATCCTGTCTGGACCGGCTTCCAGCTGCTCTTTTCCCAAATCTTTAGGCCATGAAAAAGGTGGTACGCTCTCTTGTAGAAAGCTGATGGCCTTTTAGTACTTCCCCATTTTGAATCAAGTGAGGGCAGTCACAACCTGGTAGGACGACATAAGGTCAAAGCAGTGGTCCATCTTCTCCAGGAACCATGATGTGGTGAGGTTTGATTCATTTTAAGGCAGCACTTGTCGACTTACTGAAGATGTGCATGGTTGTTCTAACTTTCATCTTTTCGAGGTGGTTAGGCACCAAGACACCCTTGGAGAAATTGGGAGCCAGCTTTAGTGTCATGCCCTCTTGGTAGGACACCAGGTCCTGTAAGGGACCTTCAGACACTTCACTGGACTGGAAGTGCTCTTTGTTCACCACATCTTGTGGAATGGTGATGGTCTGACCACCGACAAGGGCACTCTCATCCAAGGTTAGCACAGAATCCCTCTCCATTTGGCTCATGCTACCAGCCTTTAGCTTCAGCATGTCAAAAACTTCTCTCAACACTTCCTGACTTCAGTGTTACATGCTGCATTCTTCTTTGGACAGTGTGGATGTCTGGCAGAGTGATCTTCATGTTTTTCAGGGTTTTGTATCCCGTTGTGCCCGCTATAAAATTGAACTTGAATTGCCTTTTTTATGGTCTCATTGCCCCACCGAATCACCCCTTTATTCTTTTGGCTGAGTGCATGAATCTGGTCCCGATTGAAAATTGAAGTAAACTTTTGTTGGAAGTTGCTGTTTCTCCTCCTAAGTGCCAAATTGATTCTTTTTTGTTGTGCTAGAGCCCTCTCTGCTTTTATCCTCATACATCTTTCCTTTCTTAATTCCCTCAGCAGTTCCTCCACACTGGCCCATGGCACACTGGTTTCCTGACGAGTGGCCCCTGACTGACTGGCCCTCGGCACACTGGTTCCTGGACTAGTGGCCCCTGACTGACTGGGCTTGGTAGTCTGCTGACCTCTGCTGTCACCTGATACATCCCTCTCACTCGCCTCTAACTGCACCTCAATTTCTTCCTCAAAATCTGTAGCAACATATTGTTGGTGTTATATGTATTTACTACATCCCTAGAAGAAGTGAAATTGACAAGTATGTTGACAATGGCTTGTTTTTTAAATACATGAAATGGGAAAAACTGTGGAAAGACTGTGTTCACTGGTTTCAAACCAAGGTTTGATTTTATGCAGTAAGAGTGGTCATCAGGTGTTTTAACTTCTGCAGAAGCCATCATCCTCGAAGGTGTCTTCCTCCTCTTGGACTTGGGGAGATGGATAAAGATGGTTGGGACAGCATCTGGTCTCAATTTCCGTGTGCCTCTTTTTGTGTCCACAAACTGGTTGTCCTCAAAGTGTAATGATGGTAATGATGTCATAAGTCATAGGCTAAGTCCAGTTTCCCCTGCATACTTCAAATTTTCTGTTGAACTATAATTGTAATGTTATTCTTTACATTCAGGTGTACAATACCCTTTCAGTAAATTGATCATAAAACCTTTGTGGCCATTACTTAATTCACAAAGTTTTCTGTTGTTGTTGTCACTTTTAACATGAAAGTTTTGCCTGCTGACCATCGTCAACCATCTTTTCCAGCAGTCAATGTCCTTGGGGAAGCCATACATCCGGACTCCTTTCTCTCATCGATTGCTACATCCAAAGGCTGCACAGCCAACCATGGTAAAACCACTGATCTACAAAATGATGTAACCATAGCTGTCTTGAACTTGGACATTATCAAATATCACAGGCTTCTCTCTAAGCACTAATGTCAATCAGGAGGGGGGGGGGGGGGCATTTGTCTATCTGGTTATCTAGCAGTCTATCTCCACCCATTGATATGATGCTGGAAATGTATTATATCAAGTATAGAGTAAGCGCTACCTGCTGTGTTACTTTTGAATAATAGTCAACCCCACAGCTCAAAGGCATAATTGACACTAACATACATTACATACAACATATGATTTACTTATCTTTTATGTATATATACATTTCATTTGATTTAATTTGTTTTCAGACATTATTCTCCTCCCAAATACGGCACGGTGTCCGTGTTATATATTATTATATATAACAATATATTTAAACCCTGACCAAGATAATTTCCTAATCCTAACCAAGAAGTTTGAATTTTTAAGACCTAACCCTGAGTTGTTTGCTATCCAGTAAGTTTCATTTTAACATGTGTTTATATGTGAAAAGGGCCAGCGGCAAAATTGCCTCCATCTGTCTCTGTGCTTTTGTGTGAGTGCTCTAGATTAGGACAAAACAGGCCTGTTATTTAAAAGTAAAGGCTTAAGATTAATCATATTTAGGAGCAGGGCCGTGCAGAGACCTTTGGAGGGGCAGGTGCTCAAAGTCAAAAGGAGGCACGTGGAACACGAATTGGAAACATAATACAGAAACATACCATACAATATAACTGGTTGCATTGTAGCAACCAATATTCATAAAGAATGTAACGAGGAATCACAACATACCATATCATTGTCCACACCTTATATCTTTGTTCGGGGGCAAAGGTAGTCTATATCTATAGTCTATATTTACCTGATGGCGTACATTGAACAGCTTCTGTTGAGGGGGGTTGGTGGGAGGCTGCTGATGATGATATCGCTGAAGGTGGTCTGTAATAATCTATATATATATATATATATATATATATATGTGTGTGTATATATGTATATATATGTGTGTGTATATATGTATATATATGTGTGTGTATATATGTATATATATATATATATATATATATGTGTGTGTGTTTGGACACACCTTCTCATTCAAAGAGTTTCCTTTCTTTTCATGACTATTGACATTGTAGATTCACACTGAAGGCATCAAAACTATGAATTAACACATGTGGAATTATATACTTAACAAAAAAGTGTAAAACAACTGAAAATACGCCTTATATTCTAGTTCCTTCAAAGTAGCCACCTTTTGCTGTGATTACTGCTTTGCACACACTCTGCATTCTCTTGATGAGCTTCAAGAGGTAGTCACCTGAAACAGTTTACACTTTACAGGTGTGGCTTGTCAGGTTTAATAAGTGGGATTTCTTGCCTTATAAATGGGGTTGGGACCATCAGTTGTCTTGTGCAGAAGTCAGGTAGATAAACAGCTGATAGTCCAACTGAATAGACTGTTAGAATTTGTATTATGGAAAGAAAAAAGCAGCTAAGTAAAGAAAAACGAGTGGCCATCATTACTTTAAGAAATGAAGGTCAGTCAGTCCAAAAAATTGGGAAAACTTTGAAAGTGCCTCCAAGTGCAGTTGCAAAAACCATCAAGCGCTACAAAGAAACTGGCTCACATGAGGACCACCCCAGGAAAGGAAGACCAAGAGTCACATCTGTTGCGGAGGATAAGTTCATCCGAGTCACCAGCCTCAGAAATCGCAGGTTAACAGGAGGTGTGATGGTGTGGGGGTGCTTTGCTGGTGACACTGTTGGGGATTTATTCAAAATTGAAGATATACTGAATAGAGCCTGGCTCGGGCCGGATTTTTCTGTCCGAGCACTCTTCGACCAGAATAAACACCCATTAAACTCAATACAGAGAGAGAAAGAAGTTGACTAATAAAACAATAGAAACTCGAGTGACCAGAACAGTAGCCCAACTATGCTAACCAGAGCTAAATGCAAACCAATATGGAGCGAAGATAGGCTACTGTAAAATATCAGCAAGACCAGTAGTCAATTCAATAACATATTACTGAGTTACAAAGTTAGAAATCACTACAGCAGCCCTGTCATAAATTACCACCAGATCAAAAGGTTTGCATACCGTGAAATGTGCGCATTGTCTCTTTCGAAAGCCAGACTAGCCAGAGACATAACTGTAGTGTTACAATAGTAAAAGTGACAACAATAAAACCCTACGCGAAGGACATGACATGATATCAAAATGATGCCACGGCGGACATAATGATTAAATTAAACCTCTATGCTCCTACCTTGTTTTCTTCGTAGTGTCTGTGTGTGCATCATATCTTCTTGGTGCTGCTTTCCTCCAAAGTTTGTTACCATATTGTGCTCTTCTTGCTAGCCCATGCTGCAATGCATTCCTTGGCGAATGCAGTGATTAAACTTCGTAATTTGATATTCTGACTTCAAGAAAGCCTAGAAGGCATACTACAACATACATTAAAAGACCGCGCTTTCACTGGCAACTGATACTTTGGCTATTATTAAGAAAACAAGGTAGGTACTCCACAACTTGGCTCACAGCATCTTCCGTGCTGATTCTGAATCGGCTGGTTCGGAGAGTCGGCGTTCAAACGTTGCCACTGGCAACTCGCTCATGCACACACCACAGATGCACACAGATGCATGCTGCACGGCATGAGGCACGAGTAGCCTACCAACATTTTCATTTATGCATATTCAATTATTTATGTTTATCACAAAAACTGATGTTTGCAATGAACTGAAAACTGTCCTCTGGCTGTTTATAATTTTTACGATGTCTGCTTGCTTTCGAGCCCGACCCGAGTCCGACAAGACATTCTAATTTTTTGTCCGAGTCCGACCCGGCCCGTCGGGTTCCGACCGGGCCCGTCGGGCTTCGGTCGGGTTGCCATACTCTAATACTGAACCAGCATGGCAACCACAGCATCTTGCAGCGGCATGCTATTCCATCTGGTTTGTGTTAAGTTGGACCATAATTTATTTTCCAACAGGACAATGACCCCAAACTCAACCTCCAGGCTGTCTAAGGGCTATTTGACCAAGAAGTAGAGTGATGGGGTGCTGCGTCAGATGACCTGGCTTCCAGTCACCGGACCTGAACCCAATTGAGATGGTTTGAGGTGCACTGGACCGCAGAGTGAAAGCAAAAGGGGCAACAAGTGCTAAGCATCTCTGGGAACTCCTTCAAGACTGTTGGAAGACCATTTCAGGTGACTACCTATTGAAGCTCACCAAGAGAATGCCAAGAGTGTGCGAAGCAGTAATCAAAGCAAAAGGTGGCGACTTTGAAGAACCTATAATATAAGACATATTTTCAGTTGTTTCACACTTTTTTGTTAAGTATATAATTCCACATGTGTTGATTCATAGTTATGATGCCTTCAGTGTGAATCTACAATCTTCATAGTCATGAAAATAAAGAAAACACTTTGAATGGGAAGGTGTGTCCAAACTTTTGGTCTGTACTGTATATATATATATTCTGACTGTTAAGTGTTGAAAGTATGCCAAAGCGTACTTTTAAATCTCTGTTCCATCTTCTGAAGAGAAAATATCCTATTTAAAGATGATGAAAGTGACTTGTGCAGTGAGTCTATTTTTCAGTATAAGTACTGAAGAGAATTTCTAACAAGATCTGAAAAGTTGACTGAGAGCGCTTTCAAGAGCCCTGATGCCAGAGGCGCTGTGCTGTGCTGCTCGGTGAATAGCAAGTAGCACACTACTCGTCAGGTCTTACAGACCTGCCCAAGAACACAATGTTTTAAAATGGGAATTAGTTTATTCTTTTTGAAGGTATGAGACAACAGATTAAAGCACAGCAGCTCTCCACAGCTTGCAGGCAACTAAACGTCTCTTTAGCCCTTTAATGCATAGAGGTCACTACAGTGTACAACTGTTTAAAAGTGTTTTTTCTCTATATATGCCTGCAATTTTGGGCACTGCTGCATATAGTCCACTCTAGTGGAAGCTATTGCATCATCCCATACAAAAAAATCCCATTGGCTGGTCATTGCAATGGGAAAAAGTAGTCAGTGAAATCAAGATGGCCGACAGACAGGGAGAAAGACAAAACACCTCAGCTATTTCGGCTTCTACCTTCTACAAAAAGATACCAGTGCAGGTAAAAAAAATATAATTACATCAAGTAACATCTAAGGTGACATATTATGTAAATATTTTCCAAGTTTTGATTTTATATTTGGAGGAAATACAGATTAATCATCTGTCCACTCAATTGTACATCATGCATCACTAGCTATGTTTCAACTTGAATGCAATGTCAATTACTACCAACTTTGTTCTTGAAAATAATTCATATCCTATAATGTTTTGGCTGTAAATGAACTTTATAATATAATTTGAGGTTTTTCTATACATCCTTATATTTTTGTAGAGCTCAAAAAGACAGGCATGCAGGGTAATAGAGGAGTTTCCAGACTCAAGTGAGGAAGGCTGTGCTTCAGGTAGCAGTGATGAGGAATGGCTGCCAGTACAGACAGGTGCAAGCAGAGAAGTAGGATCAAGCAGTGATAGTAAAGGTGAGGAGTCTGGAAATGTTGCTGAGGGAGTTGAGGCTGAGGAAGGAGATGAAGCTGATGAAGGAGATGAGGCTGTTGAACCTGAGGGAGCACCATCTCCCAGAGCTCAGGGGAAAAAAGCAAAAGAAAAGAGTGTCAGAAATGTCTGGAAAGCTAAGGATAACCAGTTTGAGGGAGACCTGCCTCCTTTCTTAGGAGAGAGCAAGATGAATGTTGAGGGAGCAACATAAATAGATTTCTTCATGCATCTTTTCACTCAGGATATGATCGATGACATTGTATACAATACAAACCTGTACGCTGTCCAGAAAGGAAAAGACAAGCTGGCATTGACCTCAGAAGAGTTCAAAACATTTCTTGGAATTAATATGGTAATGTCATATGTCAGATATCCTAGATCCAGAATGTACTGGTCATCAGAGACAGGACTTCGTCTTGAACTGATAGTCAATGCAATGCCAGTGAAGAGATTCGAGCAAATTCTCAGTTACATGCACTTTGTTGACAACTACTCACTGGACCCTGAAAATGCTGACAGGTTTGTCAAAATCAGACCAGTCTTGGATGCACTCAAGGAAACCTTCCGCTCAGCACTTGATCCAGAAGAATTTCAGTCGGTCGATGAGATGATGATTCCCTACAAGGGACGCCTGTCTATCAAACAATATGTCCCCAAAAAACCCAAGCCCTGGGGAATTAAAGTGTGGGTGCGAGCAGGATCCTCTGGGTACATGTACAACTTTGAACCCTATCAAGGTTCAGCTGGGGGACGAGGTGAGATCAGTCAGCTGGGAATGGCTGGAGATGTAGTCATGCGCCTTTGTGAAGACATTCAAGACAAGAATCACAAGGTGTTTTTTGACAATTTCTTTTGCACCATTCCCCTCCTTCAGGCACTGGAACACCAAGGGATCTATAGCACTGGCACATGTAGAAGCAACAGGCTCCATGGAGCACAAGAAAAGCTGAAAAGAGAAAAGCAAATCAAGCAAGAAGGGAGAGGCTCTGTCTCTGTCGTGAACAATGCGCGAAACATCACTGTCACACGCTGGTTGGATAGTTCAGTGATTCACATGGCCTCTTCCTGCACCGGCCTGTCCCCAACAGATGTGGCACAGAGATGGAGCAAGAAAGAGAAGCAAATGCTCAACATCCAAAGGCCATTTTCCGTGAAGCTGTACAATCAGCATATGGGTGGAGTAGATCTCATGGATCAATGTGTTGCCATGTATCCCCGCCGACGCAGAAACAAACGGTGGTACATCAGTGTTCTTTCACTTCCTTGATGTCACAACTGTGAATGCCTGGCTCCTTTATAGAATGTCTGGAAATGAAGCGAAGGATCTGCTGCACTTCAAGGCGTCAATAGCTCGTGCTCTCATCAATTCAGGATCCGTGAAGATACACACCAGAGGCAGACCCAGTGCCACTCCACCACCGGCAAAACGGAGAGCAGTGTCTAAGGCCCCCCCTGAGATCCGGTATGCCCCTGGAAACCACTGGCCCCAGCTCAAGGAAGCAAAAAACGCCAGCAGATGCCAAGATGCTGCGTGCACACGAAGAACCAAGTACATCTGCATGCAGTGTCTTGTAGCTCTGTGCCCCGGATGCTTTGGCAACTACCATAGAAAATAGTCTCAGAAATGAGCAACAAGCATGATTTGACAGGAAATAGATACTATGAGAGAATATGCTCAGTTCAGAGACTTAACAGTTCAGAGACTTGACAAGAATACAGTATGATAAACACCAGTTACAGTCAAGATTCTATGAGTTTGTACAGTTCAGAGACTGTTACTTGTGTCACACTATCCTCCTCAGTTCAGAGAGAATATGTCTTTATTTCATAACCTTGTTTTACATCCCTAAAGATAAATAAAAACGCCTAGTGAAAAAAAAGTTTTATGTTTCTGTTAACTTTTACGTTTATCAATAGAGCTCAAATAGAGAGACCTACAGAGTAGTGGAGTAACCACCATTCCAACAGAATACCATATTACAACTGTATAACTAAATTACAACTATACCTATATAACTACCATGTTATTACATTGATTTTTTTTACAGTACAAAATGCATGAAGTACACTTGAGTGGACAGATAAATATTTCTTTATAGAATAAAGATAGAATTTTTTTTTTTTTCAAACCTTGTTTTACATCCCTAAGGATGTATAAAAACACTTAGTGAAAAAATCCTGACTGAGTTTATCATAATTCATGCATGAGAGGGTTAATAAAAACTCACTGCAAGCAGCCAAGGTTGGTAAAAGATGCACGGTGTGCTCCGGGGAAACCTGGCACATTCAGCCAGCTTTTGGAGCTGCTCCCACCAACAAAGGAGGACAATTTTGTCAGTGGGAGCAACTGGCCGATGTGAAAATCCTCCCTTTGTTACTCACATGGAACAGAAGGTTCCTGGAATGAAATAAATGTCAGAGTTGAGAATTTTAGCTGTCAGTGCTCCTCCACTGTGAGCCAGAGGAGAGGGCATGTAATGAACAGAGGAAGGGAAGATGAGACTGGCTGAACAGAGCAAAAATCAAACTCGCCTCTGACAAGATAACCTCTTTGTCCAGCCCTGCATGTTGCTAGGTACAAGAGGAAAGGATATGAAAACACCAAATCTCAGGAAAGAAGGCCAAAGCAAATTTCACTGTCTGTTAAACACTTCAAGAAACTATATTGTAGGGGTGCAACGGGTAAAAAAAAAATCATCGTTTCTTGGATCAGAGTCACGGACCGGATAATTTTTCGGATCAGCAAAAAAAAGGACAAGACAAATAAACGTAAGCATAAACATGTTGTGTTTTCACTGTCATATGGCTTTCTTGTGCCACAGTGCCTACACACCGTCACGGTTTTATCCACTAACCTCTTTCCTTCATCTTTACATTTGACAGGGAAGCCAAAATGCTCCCATACAGGGGATTTAAATGATGCAGGGTGTTCAAGCTCCTTCGTTTCACCGCTCGCCATGACCACGCTGTGTGTGGACTGAACATGCAAACAACTTTTTTGCATCACTAATATATTGCCTTTAAATTCTACATAAAAGTGCCTGTGTAGAAGTTATGTAATCTTACATTTTCTAAACTTCCCAGGTGTCATGCATCTTACTCCAAGTTTCATTTTTGTGACCTTGTTGTTTAGTGGGACAGCCAAATGTGACTTTAACTCAGGCCCCATCCACACGTAGCCGGGTATCTGCTAAAACGAATATATTTTTCTATGTTTGGACCTGTCATCCACATGAAAACTCATAAAAACGCATCGTAAACGAATGTTTTTAAAAACTCCGGGCAAAGTGAAGATTTTTGAAAACTCCGTTTATGCAGCTGCGTGTAGACAGAGATAACCGGAGTTTTGCGTTTTTGAACGTCACAATATGCGCCAAAACAACAACAAATCTGCTCTGACGTCAAACGTGCGACCTTTGTTTACCGAAGAAGCATGGATGTCTTGAGAACTGTGGTGGTTATTATTGCAGGCGCTGTTTACTGCCTTGATTTTACACGCCCAAGTCGTACTCCCAGAGGAATGGCGTGACAATTTCGCATGTCCCGGTGTCCTCACTCCTCTCGCTGTCGGAATTATTACGTCCTCATATCGAGGGGCAGTCCACTGTCATGCGATCACCAGTCAGTGTGCTCAAAACAGTTGCGTGCACACTTTATTATTTAGCTGACGAGGGCAGATTGCGCAAAACAGCATTTGGGTTGTCAAGACAGGTGAAAACGCAGATGTTCGGTTATGTGTGGAAGTAGTTTTTTTCGAAAACGAGGTAATGTTGTGTGAGAAGGATGTCATGACATGCTCATGACTTCTGGCCTAGTTACATCCTGGGCCTTGTTGACTGGTTCATATGAATATGGGTAAAAGGTAGTATGGGCTGTTTACATTTAGGGCAGACGCCCGGCGTCGCAGAAAGAGATTGAGTCCGGATGACGCATGCATGTTATGATTAAACCAGTATAAAGTTGGTTCACAGTATGAAGACGGTGGACATTTTGTACATTTTGTATGCACATTTGCTGTGACGGTTTGTTCAATAAACTCCCCAATGGACGGCTGACCAACGCGGGATTCGACTCTAATTTCTCCACAACATAATGGTGACCCCGAATTCGT
This sequence comes from Odontesthes bonariensis, assembly GCF_027942865.1. Classification (NCBI taxonomy): domain Eukaryota; kingdom Metazoa; phylum Chordata; class Actinopteri; order Atheriniformes; family Atherinopsidae; genus Odontesthes; species Odontesthes bonariensis. The sequence goes on along the minus strand of NC_134513.1, from coordinate 27,063,603 downwards.
GAGATTTTGCATCTGGATCCCGGCGGAGCGTGTCCTCTGTGCCCCGACAACCGACATCAGCTGTAACAAGCCGGCAGGTGGGATTTTGTTCCTACCATTACGCAGTTGATCTCGGTTAGTGGAGCACAGCTGACGGCTTCTTCCGGCTTCCCCAAATTTAAAAGAACACAGGAGAGAGACGGATCCTGCACACGGTAAGCTCTTCCATTGTTTACTTCTGCGCAGGGGGGCTGCTGAAATTGTTTGGGAAATTTTGGGCCAAGAGTGTGTGAATTGGGATAAAAATTGGGTAAACAGCAGCTGATGTGAGTTGTAAAGCAGACAGCTGTGAGCAGTTGGTCTGGCTTGTGTGGTTGTATTGTTTTTTTTTGTGGTAATTAAGGAAGACAAGTCGCTAATGCTCGGGCAGGGAATAAATCGATGAGTTTAAACTGGAATAGTAGATACGCTTTTAGAGCGGGCAGAGTGGGAATCACTCGTCCATAGTGATGTCATAGAGCCAACGGCCGACCTTTTATGCATGGGAGGTTCGGGCTACCGTGGGACTATGGTTCGCATTAGTCATTAATATATGTGAAAATTATTTTCACTAGTCAAGGAGTAGACGAATGCTGGTAATTGATTGACTTGCGAACATAAAAGTTCGCAAGTCAATCCGAAACTCCGAAAAAGTCAATTCCAGTTCTATACGGGCACATTTTAAGTATATATGTTTATATCATTTTATATATCTGCTTAGAACTCTTTGGAGTTATCCGAGACCTCAGTATAAAGACATTTTGAGAAGAAAATTCAAATTCGTTATTCGTCATTATTATTGAGAGGTCACAGCGAAGCTGGTAAAGTACACGTCAGCATCTGTTGCTTTGGTCAAGAAACCATATCACAAGGCTTGTAGGGAAAACACATTTTGTATTCCATATATTGCGACACACACATCTCCTGAAAAAATTAGCAGTCTAAATGAAAGAAATTGATCATTTAAAAATGTGAAGATTTGAACGGTGACTGACAAAACTTGGTGAGGGTGCGTGGGACCGGTCTCTGTTTGTGTGTCAATGTGTGTGGAGTCCTGCTGGTTTGTGTGAATCAAGAAAGAGAAGAAAAGAAAAAAGGTTCTGACTCATATCATCCCTTGACTTTTGAGTATTCGTAGCATTTTAAGTTAAACTCAGATTTGCTTCATTGTTATAATTTGCCTCATTGTTATAATTTGCTTAATTGTTATAGTTGCCACATTAATAACTTGGGGAGATAAGGAGTTGTTGCAGTAATGTGCTGTGAGTTTTAAACGCTGAGTGTTTATTTCTTTAAGATTCTGGATTTTCGTTGAGTGCATCTTGTTATTATTGAATTATTGAGTACTGCTGTGATTGGTGTTAAGTTTCTAAAGTTCTATTCTCAACAGGAGAGTGAAGGTGTTTTGGCTTTCAGGGGGACAGAGGGTGCTGCGCGTTCACGAGGCTGGTGGGAAGGCGCGGGCTCTGTCCTTGAGAGTTTCCTGCTGCTGCAAATGTTCGTGTGTGATCACATTTTCTTTCCTTGTGTCTTCCAGGGGCAATTTATGGTTGAACTGTAATAATTATTAGTTTTCTTTAGGTAATGTGCTAATTGCGGAGTTGTTATCGGTCGAGTAAATGTTGGTTTCGCAATTCCTAAGGGAGAGTTTCTGTCCTTAGGCCATCGATTCATCACGTCGTTCGACGTAAATGTGACATTCCTGATAAAGAAAGTTTTTCGCTTATGCATTGTTTCCGTGTCTTTTGATTTGTATTTTCCCTGTCCACTGCGTGTTAAATTGTCTTTCCTCCTTTTTCTCAACTTGTAACAAAAAGTGTGACAAACGCCATTTTGAGTTGGGGTGTGGTTCAATTGTTATGTCTGGTTCAATTGTTATGCTTGGGAGGAGTTAATAACGGTCTAGGAAGTAGATGTAATGGTGTGTTCATATTTGATTTGTTAGAAATTCACGTGGTACATTGGAGGCAGGCTTAGAGGTGTGTTCATATTTTATTGGTTAGAAGTTACGTGTCTCAGACGTGTTTCATTGGAGATAGATTTAGAGGTGTGTTCAGATTTCATTGACTTTCAAAAAATAAATAAATAAATAAAAAATGATAAATAAAAAAATAAAAAAATAAATAAATTTATTTCATTGGTCAGAATTGACGTAGCTGTGACGTACATTGGATCATCTGGATTGGTGGAGGACATTGTGTGTGGATTGGATCGGCAACATCCGGATGTGAGCAAAAGTTGGGGCAACGCCTTTAGCCTGAGTCACTTCAAACAGAGTAAGCATTAACAGAGCTTTTGATTAGCAATAAATTAACATTAGGTAGCATTAGCAATACAGCAAGTATTGATTAGCAATAATTAGTATTGTAGTAATAGCAATAGCACCCGTAGTATTGATTAGTGCCCGTGGGGCTCGGTCGGGCACAGCCCGAAGAAACAACACGGGTCCCCCTTCCTACGGGCTCACCACCCGTGGGAGGGGCCATTGGGGTCGGGTGCAGTGTGTGCATAGTGATGTCACTTATGATTCATGTTGTGAGATCATTTGGGTGATCATGAGGTTTTACAGTTGTGAAACAGGAAGGTGGAAAACTTTGTGACGGTGAAAGCTGAGAAGTGTGAACGACCATGTTCGGCACAGTTGGCTGAACTGAAGGCACTAACGGAAGCATGTTGACTGGTGGAAGGTAAGGTTACGAATGTGTACACAGATTCTGCATATGCTCATGATATTTGCTATTTGTTTGAAGCAGTTTGGAAGCAGAGAGGGTTCAGGAGGTCAGACGGAAGTCCAGCGCGACAGGAGGTCCAAATGAAGGAGCGGATTGCAGTCAGGAAAATTGAAAATTGGCAGTGATACAGTGTCAAATAATCGTGAAGGTAACAAAATGGTCGGTAAAGGTAATAACGCGGCTGATGAAGCAGCAAAAGTAGCATCAAAGTGCCAGCTTGCTGTTTTGGCACCAATGGTGTTACTGGAGCCAGAGGTCGCGCCATCACAAGGATATTGGTCATACATATTGGATAAATAGTCGTAAATCAAGCAGCGCTGTGGGGCCGTTTATCATCCACAGAGTCAAGGGATGGTTGAGAGGATCAATGAAACCTGGAAAGTGAAATTGAATTGAATCTGTGCTTCAACTAAACTAACTAGATGCTTTGCCGCTTGCACTAATGAGCTTTCGTATGCAGACTCATAGAGTCACGCACTAACACCGCATAAAATGCTAACGGGTCGACCCATGCCGGCACCTCAGTTCCCACTTGAGCAGGTGCAAACAGAGTGGACAGCTTACATGAAGCAACTAACTGCAATCCACAGAACAATCTATCTACAGGAGGAGTTCAGAGACTCGGGTCTCAAACAGCTGGTTGAGAGGCCAGTGGTGCAAGGCGACCAGGTGCACATCGAAGTGTTCCGAAGGAAGTGGCTTGTGCCAAGACGGAAAGGACCGTACACAATGGTGCGAGCAACATCAACAGCAGTTCAAGTGGAAGGTAGCAACACATGGTACCATTTGAATCACTGCACTAAGGTTCAGACTAAAGACACAGACGGAGTCAAGTCCGAGGAAAAGGATGAACAAAAGGAAGAGGTTAAGATTTCTGACACTGTGAGCATCCAGGTGTGGGTGTTGGCCGACAGCATGGGCTCAGGAGAACGAAGCCTGGAGATGTTGGACGGGATCCCGCAGACAGGAGAGGCTGGAAGGGTCCCGTGATGAAGCCACCCCGCAGGGAAGTAGCCAGCCTGGGTCGGATGAGTATGATGCAACAATACACACCCACTCAGACCATGCCACGCCACGAACTTTGCCAGCAATACACACTAGAGCTAGTCGTGAAAAGGCAGATGTTAAGCTTGAATTTAAGTACGTGGGAATAAAGGTTGGTGGAAGTATGAGGAAGGATGAGTAAGTATGAGTAAGTAGGGTTAAGTGTGAGGAAGTGTGGATCATGGGTCCGGAGGAGGAGACGACCAAATCACCGCCTCTGGACGCCACGACAAAGGGGCAATCTGGTAAGATCATGTCAGATTGGGTCAGAAGGAGTTGTTCACAATGGTTGTAAGAATAGAAAGATTTTTTGGGGAAGTGTAGGGGGATTGGATACCATTAGCACTACAGGACAGAATAATCATGTTAATCCAAGAACAGACGGAGTGTACATGCACAGGTAAAGTCAGGAAAACAGTATAACTGTGGAAAATGGGTTAAGGCAGCACAGAATATGTGGTATAGATGGGCATGGTACACTACGAGGGAACTGACAGCGACAGAGTGTCTCGTATGTGCAGACGCTCCAGGAGCATTGCCTGTTGTTGTTCCAGAGCCACACACCTTCAGGGACTGTGCAGTGGTCCAGCAACGGGAATGCAGGAAAGGTAGGTTCACATCGGCAGAGGATAAATGGTTATTGTTTCCTATGTGTGGTATTAAGTGCAGATTGATGTTTGGGCCAAATAAATTACATAGTTATTTTCAAAATAAGGGAGGGCCACAAATTTGAGTCTTCTTGTGAGGAATTTAATCATAGTACATCACAGGATGGGCCTCCCACTGATTATAGAGTAGATTACGATGGTGAGTTTGTATGCTTTTGGAACTCGCGTAGGTAATACTACTGTTAAATGAAAACAAGATTTATTGGGATTTATTTATTTGGATCAAAATGTGAAAATATAGAAATGATCATTTTAACTCTATATCTTTTTGGGGATCAGACACACCCAGTGGCTGAGAGTTACTGGATGTGTGGAGATGATGTTTTGTTAAATGTGCTACCCAACAGGTGGATAGGTCTTTGGGCACTGGTGAGGAGGAACACATCAGTTGTGGTAGTGTATGACAAGGTAAACGAGATGCGAGGTTTGGATGTGGAAAAAGGGAGAGTTAAAAGATCTAGTGATGACTACATCAGGGATAAGCACGTTTACTTGGATGCAATAGGGCAGCCGAGAAGGATTCCTTTTGAGCTCAAAGCACACAGGGAGATTGCAGCTGGATTTGAGGCTGGTTTGCAGTGGATCACAATTAACAAAATGGGGAGTGGATTAATTACATATAACACAACCAACAGAGGATTCTTAGCTACACGAGTGAAGGGTTTGCAGGCTTTGGAGAACAACTACATGAGACGAGTATGATGGCTTGGTAGAACAGACAAGTTTTAGAATTGATATTAGAAGGGAAAATTGGTGTTTGCCAGATGGTTGGGGAAAATGTTGTACATTTATACCCGGGAACACTGCAGCTGATGGTACGTTTACAACGGCCGTGAAGAAGATCAGAGAACGGAGAGAGGAGCTGACGTGTGAGGCTGGTGGAGGTGAACGGTGGTGGACTGGTCTGTTTGGGATTTTGGGAGAAGGGGGAGCGATGGCAGTTAAAGGGGAACTCCGGGGCATTTGAAGCGTGTTTCCATTGCTAGAGGTTGTCAAATACTGCTAGTAGGACACAGATAGGTCCAAATCTGCGCTCCCTGTGTGGAGATCGCTCTGTCCGCACAGCATGTCATGCGAGGCTAATACGTGGTGGCTAAGGGGCAAGCCCTAACCCTTCCACGTGAAACAACAACTTGCACACTGCAGAAACGTCACACCACTTTATAAACCATCCGACAATAAAGTCACAAGCCTTACCATCAAAACCATATGCATGGTTCTCACATTACTGGCATGGGGACGTTACAAAACAACTTTATAAACAGCATATAACTCACCGGCTGGTTGTAGGCTCGCGCATGTGAAAGCCCAAAAGAGTCGATGGAGAATAATCCCATATACAAAACAATTATATTCTCTAGAAAAACTGCGTTCAAGTATTTAAAACATTACAACAATACATGCCCAGTAATATTGTTGTAATGTTTTAAATACTTGAACGCAGTTTTTCTAGAGAATATAATTGTTTTGTATATGGGATTATTCTCCATCGACTCTTTTGGGCTTTCACATGCGCGAGCCTACAACTAACCGGTGAGTGACATGCTGTTTATAAAGTTGTTTTGTAACGTCCCCATGCCAGTAATGTGAGAACCATGCATATGGTTTTGATGGTAAGGCTTGTGACTTTATTGTCGGATGGTTTATAAAGTGGTGTGACGTTTCTGCAGTGTGCAAGTTGTTGTTTTACGTGGAAGGGTTAGCGCTTGCCTCTTAGCCACCACGTGTTAGCCTCGCATGACAGGGTGCGCGGACAGAGCAATCTCCACACAGGGAGCGCAGATTTGGACCTATCTGTGTCCTACTAGCAGTATTTGACAACCTCTAGCAATGGAAACACGCTTCAAATGCCCCGGAGTTCCGCTTTAAGGCGGGAATAGCAATATTGTTGATAGTGAGGATGGTTTCCCTATTGTGGTGTTGCATTATACCCATTCTGAGAAGGTGTTTGCTGCAAGTGATGTTCAAACAAACAGTGGAAGGAATCAGGAGACAGATGACCATGCGAGACCAGGTCTGAGGACCAACGCATGGGAAGAGCGGGTCAACGAATGGAGGTTACCAACGGACGGTTCACAAGATTCTTTCTTCGAGGGTGGAACCAAGTATAGTCTGACAGGGAGAAGAGATGCTGAAGATCTCTTTGATTGGGAGTGACGTACTGGCGACCTCTCCTCCCAGAGTTAGCTTAGCAGGTCCAGACCCAGCCGGACGGATGTTCGGCCAGAAGCAGATGACACCAGAGCACAGGAGATGGGACGGGACTGGAGGAGCTGCATTACATTGCTTTTTATTACTTTGGTTGTGTGATAATCCATAATTTATGTATTGTACTTGATACAAAATGGTGATTAACTGATTTGAAGGTGGTGTATTCAGTTTATGTGTATTATCAATCAAAACTGATCACTGATATGTCCATTGCCAATTGTGTCAGTAAACTGTTCGGAGTGCGACCTTGGTAAAATGGTCGGTCGCCAGTGGGGGGGGCCGTAGGTGAATTTTCCCAAGATAAGAACATGAGTTACGAAAGTTACGAAAGTAGCAGCCGGTGGGTTTTTCGCACCTATGCACTGCGAACAGTGGACAACTGTGATGGCAATGTACAACTTGTAGTGTTGTTGAATTCAATATCGTGTAATTTTATTTAATCATTTAATGTGATTCGAGTACACGCATATATATATTCCTTTTCATTTATTCAAAATGGTTCCGTTGATTGATATTGTAGAATTATTAGAATAATTTAGTGTTGATTATGTTAATTAATTCTTAATTAACTATGTGGGATGATTTTCTTTCATTTTAGATTATTTCTTTATTAAATCACTGATAAGTGATTTCAGGGGGGACTATGTGGGAGAAGAATGTCATGACATGCTCATGACTTCTGGCCTAGTTACATCCTGGGCCTTGTTGACTGGTTCATATGAATATTGTTGATAGTTAGAATGAGTGTGTTTATGATAAACGGCGAAAGCTAGGCGCCTCAAGAGAGGGCCACGTACACTTGATAAAACGGTATAAAAAGGGTGTCACAAAATGAGCTCGTCGGACATTTTGTACATTCTGTATGCACATTTGCTGTGACAGTTTGTTCAATAAACTCCCCAATGGACGGCTGACCAACGCGGGATTCGACTCTGATTTCTCCACAACATTTATCAGTTAAATAAACACAAAAAGTGATGAGAAACCATCAGTTTCAGATGCGTTTCAGATCAAATCAGCCTCAGTTTCTATCATGCATTTAGTCGTTACAGAAACATATCTGGCATCTATCTGGGAAAGTCTCCACATCGTCCAACACAGATGTTGATCCTCAATATACCCTCACATTGTCCAGCGCAAAAGTCCAGCCTTTTTGTTTGGTTCTTTTTTTGTCAGGTCTATCCACCCAATCATTTGGCACACGATTTTCATCTTCTGTTGTTAGGATGTTTATACTTTGGGTGTGGCGGTGTGTGAAAACCCTCCCTTTAGAAGAGCTAAAAAACACAGAACATATGCGGCCTTGGCGACTCATTAAAAAGGCACTATTTCTCATTGGGGCCTGTTTGATACTTTGACCCTTTTTATGCTCTTTAAATGGGCAGACCTTCTGCATTTGTGCTGTTTGATTCTTTCAGACCTTTGATACGGGACAGAGGCCTGTAGACCAAAATTATTTTTTTTAAAGTTTAAGAAATCTGAGTTGAAATTGGGATCTTTTTTCAGCGATGCAAAAAATTTCAGTCGGGGGGTTGCCGTGACCCGGATTAGAACCGGGGTTGCTGCGGCCACAACGCAGAGTACTAACCACTATACGATCACGGCCGGTTGTGGGTTTTTGTCGTCTGTGGCTTTGATGTGATCCCAAACAACTTCGTATCCCAAGGATAGCATATGCAGCTCTGCGGCATGTGGCTGGCAGGCATGTTTTTTTTTTGTTTGGAGCAAAATCATTGACAGCAGAGATAAAGAGGAAGACGAGCTTTTCTTACGGTGTGGGGTCAGCCACATGTGTTGCAAGACGACACACTGTGAGGTATCTTTGGGGCGTAAGTGAGCTGGGATACCCAGGGAGTAGAAGGTTTAAAGCGATCCTGTTCTATAGCAGTGGGAGAAGTGAGAGACTAAAACCAGCGTGCCGAGCTAGCCAGGAGTTGAACCTAGAATCTTCTGATCCGTAGTCAGACGCGTTATCCATTGCGCCACTAGCCCTTAGCAAGTTCGATAGAGAGTGGAACAGTCTTTCGTAAAACAGCATATTCCAAAAGCTTTGAAAGGATTGACGGAGTTGGCCAAGAGAGCCTCTGTATACAAAAGCTTGGCACATCCTTCGAGCCGGAATTGAACCGGCGACCTAAGGATAACTGTTGTTGCGCACCTACAGTCCTCCACTCTACCAACTGAGCTATCGAAGGGAGCAAAGCCGACATCCTTTTCATGAATCCTGTATGAATGCATGTAACCAGGCTTAAGATGCGTATCATGGGACACCTGCAGTTCTCTGCTGTACCAAATGAGTTATGGAAGGGAGCCAGGGGCTTGGGCCTGTTTATCAGTTAAATAAACACAAAAAGTGATGAGAAACCATCAGTTTCAGATGCGTTTCAGATCAAATCAGCCCCAGTTTCTATCATGCATTTAGTCCTTACAAAAACATATCTGGCATCTATCTGGGAAAGTCTCCACATCGTCCAACACAGATGTTGATCCTCAATATGCCCTCACATTGTCCAGCGCAGAAGTCCAGCCATTTTTTTTGGTTCTTTTTTTGTCAGGTCTATCCACCCAATCATTTGGCATACGATTTTCATCTTCTGTTGTTAGGATGTTTATACTTTGGGTGTGGCGGTGTGTGAAAACCCTCCCTTTAGAAGAGCTAAAAAACACAGAACATATGCGGCCTTGGCGACTCATTAAAAAGGCACTATTTCTCATTGGGGCCTGTTTGATACTTTGACCCTTTTTATGCTCTTTAAATGGGTAGACCTTCTGCATTTGTGCTGTTTGATTCTTTCAGACCTTTGATACGGGACAGAGGCCTGTAGACCAAAATTATTTTTTTTAAAGTTTAAGAAATCTGAGTTGAAATTGGGATCTTTTTTCAGCTATGCAAAAAACTTCAGTCGGGGGGTTGCCGTGACCCGGATTAGAACCTGGGTTGCTGCCGGAATTGAACCAGCGACCTAAGGATAACTGTTGCTGGGCACCTACAGTCCTCCGCTCTACCAACTGAGCTATCGAAGGGAGCAAAGCCAACATCCTTTTCATGAATCCTGTATGAATGCATGTAACCAGGCTTAAAGGGATAGTTCGCCTCTTTTGACATGAAGCTGTACAACATCCCATACTAGAAATATTATTTATGAACATTTTCTTACCCCCCGCTGCGTCCTGTGAGCTGAGTTACAGCCTCGTTTTGGGGGTGAAGTAAGTAGTCCGGCTAGTTGGCTGGGGCTTCACATATAAAGCGTTTTTCTTCTCAAAAGAATATGCATTCAAAAGAGTAATACATTTCTATCACAAAATCGTATCTTGCGAAAAAGTTACACCTCACAATCTCTTGGCCCTAGGTTGCAGTATCAATGCGCGCTGCCGCCTGGCGACAGCTGCGCCGGTTTCACGGTGTTTACTGCTCGGAAAGTTAACGTAATCATGTCTGACTACGACACTGCTGATGAAGACATCCCTTTTACCACAGAGCTAAAGGGATATCTTTATGAACCAGAATATACAGATGTCGAACTTCCCCAGATGGAGTTAGAACGGGCAGAGAGAGAGAGGAGGGACAGAGAAGTGGTCCCAGCTGAAGTTGGAGCCACAGCAACAGCTGTGAGACACAGGGTGACCGCCGACCAAATGGTGGTGCACTTGTTTGAAGCGCCCAGTAATGCGAGGAGGTGGAAAGACTGTACCACAATATAAAGTATATACAACAAAAAAAAGTTTGTAAATGCTAAAAAAGTATAAATGAGTACACTTGTGTCTTCTTTTTAATTTCTTCCAGCCACTGCTCTTTAGTTAGAGTTTCACCAGAGGGACTTTTGCCAATTTGCCCTCTATATTGGTTGTGTCCTGTTTCAGCCATTCTGAACTGTCCGCATGTTTTGCACGTGTTGTGCAAAACTTTGCGGGTCAGTTTTCGGGGTGCTCTATTAGGGTGAGTGGAGCCTGCTATGGGAGCCGGAGCAGGGGCCGGAGCAGGGGCCAGAGGAGGGACCAAAACAGGAGCCAGAGCAGGAGCCAGAGCAGGAGCCAGAGCAGGGGCCAGAGCAGGGACCAAAACAGGAGCCAGAGCAGGGGCCAGAGGAGGGACCAAAACAGGAGCCAGAGCAGGGGCCAGAGGAGGGACCAAAATAGGAGCCAGAGCAGGAGCATGTGGAGGAGTGGCAGAGAACGTCCAAAAACTCGGTGTCTGTAGAGTAGTGGGGATAACACGAACTTGTGAGGCCACTGGAGCAATTGTCATTACCTGAGGCCTTTTGGGTGGAGCAGGGAGAAGCTGCTGCTGTCCTGGTGGATTTGCATCATCTGTAAATTTTAGCTTTTTTTTTAATTTGGCCTGTCCCACAGTGTTAGGTGGTAAACTGTAAATATGTGTTGGTTCTGAATGTGGTATGGCATAATGGGGACGTATATTGGCGGGGAGAAGTGGGTCAGCAGCTACAGAAAACCGGCTAGGAAGGTTTAGCCCTTGTTGCACCACAGCCGTTTCCTGCCTTTTCACCCTTTGATTATGCCACTGAACCAGGGTGGTGTAGCTCACATCCACCAGCTGCAAGGTAGTCTGCTGCATGATAGCTCTGTTTGCTAAAATGAGCTGCCTGATCTTTTTGTAGTCCTGAAGGATCAGATCCCATCTTGAGAATGTGCCTGTCCCTCTTTTTTTTGGACTACGATGGATCCTGCAGAGGCGAACAAAGATGGGCTCCACTAGGCGGCAGCAGTCTGGCCATTGGGCAGATGGGGCTGTGGTTGTTAAGGCATGACGCTTCACACTTTCCACCCCAGGGGTAAATTCCTGCCTCTTTTTGGGGGACCTAAAGCTCCCAGTGTTCAGTTTGTCTTGGTGCCTTGCAGCAAATACCACCCTCTGCTTGTCAAAGTCCAGCAGGCTCTGCCACAGAGCAACAATGCTGCTCACCTACACAGGGAAATAACACAATTGTACATGAGGACACAGCAATGTTCAAGTGAGCTGAGGAGTGTGCATAGTGCATGTATGCAGCAAGCAACAACACGTTACTGACCTCCTGGTTGCTCAGCGTCAGAGAGGTTTTGTTCCTCAGCTCCACCAGATACTCAGCCAAGCTGTCCACTTTGTCCAGGCCTGGTACGCCTGCCTCATCTAAACCCTAAGACAACACAACCAACAGAACAGATATTAGTTAAAGGACATTTTGTTCAAGTTTTCTTTTATCTATCTACTATTCTACAGTTTACTATATATTTCACACCTCAGACATACGGCCAGCTATGGCAGGCTGGGTGGAGGGAGCAGGCTGGGTGGAGAAAGCAGGATGGGTGGAGGGAGCAGGTTGGGTGGAGGGAGCAGGCTGGGTAGAGGGAGCAGGCTGGGTGGAGCAGGTTGGGTGGAGAAAGCAGGCTGGGTGGAGGGAGAAGGTTGGGTGGAGAAAGCAGGCTGGGTGGAGGGAGCAGGCTGGGTGGAGGCAGCAGGCTGGGTGGAGGGAGCAGGCTGGGTGGAGAAAGCAGGCTGGGTGGAGGGAGCAGACTGGGTGGAGAAAGTAGGTTTGGTGGAAGGAGCAGGCTGGGTGGAGAAAGCAGGCTGAGTGGAGGGAGCAGGTTGGGTGGAGAAAACAGGCTGGGTGGAGGGAGCAGGCTGGGTGGAGGGAGCAGGTTGGGTGGAAGGAGCAGGTTGGGTGGATGGAGCAGGCTGGGTGGAGGGAGCAGGCTGGGTGGAGAAAGCAGGCTGTGTAGAGAAAGCAGGTTGGGTGGAGGAAGCAGGCTGGGTGGAGGGAGCAGGTTGGGTGGAGGGAGCAGGTTGGGTGGAAGGAGCAGGTTGGGTGGATGGAGCAGGCTGAGTGGAGAAAGCAGGCTGTGTAGAGAAAGCAGGTTGGGTGGAGGAAGCAGGCTGGGTGGAGGGAGCAGGTTGGGTGGAGAAAGCAGGCTGTGTAGAGAAAACAGGTTGGGTGGAGGAAGCAGGCTGGGTGGAGGGAGCAGGTTGGGTGGAGAAAGCAGGTTGGGTGGAGGGAGCATGTTGGGTGGAGAAAGCAGGCTGGGTGGAGGCAGCAGGCTGGGTGGAGGGAGCAGGCTGGGTGGAGAAAGCAGGCTGGGTGGAGAAAGCAGGTTGGGTGGAGAAAGCAGGCTGGGTGGAGAGAGCAGGCTGGGTGGAGGGAGAAGGTTGGGTGGAGAAAGCAGGCTGGGTGGAGGGAGCAGGTTGGGTGGAGAAAGCAGGTTGGGTGGAGGGAGCATGTTGGGTGGAGAAAGCAGGCTGGGTGGAGGCAGCAGGCTGGGTGGAGGGAGCAGGCTGGGTGGAGAAAGCAGGCTGGGTGGAGAAAGCAGGTTGGGTGGAGAAAGCAGGCTGGGTGGAGAGAGCAGGCTGGGTGGAGGGAGAAGGTTGGGTGGAGAAAGCAGGCTGGGTGGAGGGAGCAGGTTGGGTGGAGAAAGCAGGCTGGGTGGAGGGAGCAGGCTGGGTGGAGAAAGCAGGCTGGGTGGAGGGAGCAGGTTGGGTGGAAGGAGCAGGTTCGGTGGATGGAGCAGGCTGAGTGGATGGAGCAGGTTGGATGGAGAAAGCAGGCTGTGTAGAGAAAGCAGGTTGGGTGGAGGAAGCAGGCTGGGTGGAGGGAGCAGGTTGGGTGGAGAAAGCAGGCTGTGTGAAGGGAGCAGGTTGGGTTGAGGGAGCAGGCTGGGTGGAGAAAGCAGGATGGGTGGAGGGAGCAGGTTGGGTGGAGAAAGCAGGCTGGGTGGATGGGGCAGGTTGGGTGGAGGGAGCAGGCTGGGTGGAGGGAGCAGGTTGGGTGGAGAAAGCAGCCTGGGTTGATGGGGCAGGTTGGGTGGAGGGAGCAGGCTGGGTGGAGAAAGCAGGCTGGGTGGAGGGAGCAGGTTGGGTGGAGGGAGCAGGCTGGGTGGAGAAAACAGGCTGAGTGGAGGGAGCAGGCTGGGTGGAAGGAGCAGGCTGGGTGGAGAAAGCAGGCTGGGTGGAGGGAGCAGGTTGGGTGGAGGGAGCAGGTTGGGTGGAGAAAGCAGGCTGGGTGGAGGGAGCAGGTTGGGTGGAGAAAGCAGGCTGTGTGAAGGGAGCAGGCTGGGTGGAGGCAGCAGTTTGGATGGAGGGAGCAGGCTGGGTGGAGGGAGCAGGTTGGGTGGAGAAAGCAGGCTGGGTGGATGGGGCAGTTTGGGTGGAGGGAGCAGGCTGGGTGGAGAAAACAGGCTGAGTGGAGGGAGCAGGCTGGATGGAAGGAGCAGGCTGGGTGGAGGGAGCAGGCTGGGTGGAGGGAGCAGGCTGGGTGGAGAAAGCAGGTTGGGTGGAGGGAGCAGGCTGGGTGGAGGGAGCAGGCTGGGTGGAAGGAGCAGGCTGGGTGGAGGGAGCAGGCTGGGTGGAGGCAGCAGGCTGGATGGAGGGAGCAGGTTGGGTGGAGAGAGCAGGCTGGGTGGAGGCAGCAGGCTGGGTGGAGGGAGCAGGCTGGATGGAGGGAGCAGGCTGGGTGGAGGGAGCAGGCTGGGTGGAGGCAGCAGGCTGGATGGAGGGAGCAGGCTGGGTGGAGAAAGCAGGCTGGGTGGAGGCAGCAGGCTGGGTGGAGGGAGCAGGCTGGATGGAGGCAGCAGGCTGGATGGAGGGAGCAGGCTGGGTGGAGGCAGCAGGCTGGGTGGAGGGAGCAGGCTGGGTGGAAGGGGGCAGGCTGGATGGAGGGAGCAGGCTGGGTGGAGGCAGCAGGTTGGGTGGAGGGAGCAGGCTGGGTGGAGGCAGCAGGTTGGGTGGAGGGAGCAGGTTGGGTGGAGGGAGCAGGCTGGGTGGAGGGAGCAGGTTGGGTGGAGGCAGCAGGCTGGGTGGAGGCAGCAGGCTGGGTGGAGGGAGCAGGCTGGGTGGAGGCTTGGAGCTGTGAGGTTGCAGAGGAAAGCGTCTCACCTTGAAGTCCTGACACCAGTAAGTCCAGAGCATCTTCATCATGAAGCCTTCATCTTCGTCTCCTTCACTCGCGGCCACATCTTCCAGAAGCCCGTCAGTCTCTTCCGAGTCAGGCTGTGCTTTCAGAGGCTCGCCCGTTTGACTTAACAGGCAGTCAACAGCCAGCAGCTCACCTACGGAAACATAACAAACACACACAGATAGGAAAACACTTCTTTACTCTTCATACATATTAGTGACTCAGTCATACAAACAGTTTTTTTACCTTCACAGATATAATTTTGAAATACCTGTGTATTTTGCTGGAGGTGTGAAGTTGGGGACGTATTCTCGGCCGAGCACCTTCAGGCTGTTGTTGTTGATGCATCGTGTCGTGTCTCCAGCATATGTGAGAAGACACGACGGCTTGCCGCTCACTGCTGCAGCGCCCCGATCCTGATTCCACCTGTTAAGGCCTTCCAGGAGGTAGAGCTGGAAAATCAGCAGATTTGCACTGGTTCCTGAAAAAAAACAAGCAAAAAAACAAAACAACATATTTATGCCTTAGAAAAATTGCTTGTTGATCCAGTTTTGATATCAAATCCAGCTAAGAGGTGTAATCATGTAGAGAGGGACTTACCAGGAATAAAGCTGTTCAAATGGCAGTGAAATGACTCCAGAGATGTTGATCCTCGGGCACAGCGGCAGCTGCTGAGCTTGATGCCGCTCTTGTTGCGTACGACCTGTCTAAGAACGTTTGATGAATGCCGATTTTTTTGTACATGGGCACATTCTAAATTTCACTCATACGACAGGATTTGGAAGGGATTCTACGCACTAATGATGAATGAGGGCCCTGTTGTCTGGACTAGAGGTCAAACAATCAACTCACAAGTTTCTTCATCTGGCTTTCATCCTCATTTTGAAAGTTTATGGAAAGTTGCAAAAGAGGTAGTTTCACGTGGGATAAACTTGACTGAATTGTCCCATGTCAGTCTATGTCAAGAGAAGGAGAGTCTGCAAAGGTGCTTTTGTCACACAGCGTATTCTATTATGTTAGCGTGATGAACTTCCTATCCTTTGTCATGGGTCTTGGCCAGGGTGCAACTTGCTTTTCTAAAAGAGACATGGTTCGAAGTCCCATAAGTTGCGTTTGACACCTTCCACCCTTTGGAGTGACTGAGCTTCCGAGTAGAGGCCTGCGCGGGACTGTAAATTCTGTAAAAGTCCCGCGCCCGCCCGCTCCCGCATTGTGCACTCCCGCTCCCGCAAAAAGATAGAATTTTTAGTCCCGCTCCCGCCCGCACCTGTCATATTTTGTCCCGCTCCCGCCCGCAATTCCTGCATGATTCAGACATTTGCGTTACTTCTCACGGAAGTTCTTGTCATTGGCTTGAGGAAAGAAACATGATCTTATATCTGCGCACACCACTGTCCGATCCTTCACGTGGGGCACATAGTGCAGGAGCGCATTAGATGGCACAAGCAGCTGAGGCTTTACAGCAATAAGCCTACCTACCAAAATCTACCGTGAATATTAAGAATAATACATTGTACATATGTTATATGCCACTCCTCACATTTCCATTCTTGGAAGTAAAAGTATATATTTTTAGTTAATATGATTTTAAACACAGCGTGATGGAGCCCCGCCCCCTACTTTGAGTGGATTGGAGCATAAATATCTAAGCCTACAGCTCGCGTTACATTGATTTCAATGCAAACAAGTGGAATGAAAACAATATGTGTTATTAATTACCCTACCTTTTCTAAACCCAGAATGTTGAAAATCTAACATGTAATCCAATTATTATTTAAGTAGGTTGCCCTGCCCCTCGTCGCTGCAATGCGCATCTCCTGAATAAAAGGAGAGTTTACACAGTCAGGAAAGCAATGGTGTCAGGATGGCCGAGCGGTCTAAGGCGCCAGACTCAAGGCTTCATTCCTTCCTTAGCACAGGGACTTCTGGTCTCCAAAAGGAGGTGTGGGTTCAAATCCCACTCCTGACACTAATTTCTTGCTTAAATATTACTTGCTTATTAGAAGACCATGAAGAAAGCCATGTCAGGCCATGGTGAAAAAGGGCATTTATCTCTGAAGACGGGCCTTCAGTTCCTTCCATTAACATACACAATTCTGATGTGCAATGAGGCAGTTCTCCTGCTACATTAAGCTCTTTTCCACTCGTACTTACTCACAACCACCTCAATGTGGGTGGGGTCGTTATAGCAAGGAGGTCCAAAAGTCCTGTGATGTCAGTTTTATGTGACAAAACATGACACAACAATTTAGGACATCAAGGCGAAGGTATACCTGCTACTTGGTCTGTGTCTTTGCGTCTAGTAATCCACCTCGTTGATGATCACAGAATACATCAAATCCAACTGTTGCTGTTGCCGGGTTCTTGTTAAGGAGTGGCTTTCATGACTCATCCAGTGACATCACTCCCTGGCCAATCAGTTGCCTGCAGTCTGTAAATGTCACATTTTCAGCTGGACTCAACTCGACCCCGACCGAGTAGGTGCTAAAAATGTTGCACCTTGTGCCAGGTGGTATTACCTCTTGGAAAACCCTAACAGCTGAGTGGGATCCAGTCGAGTGGAGTAGGTAGAGGTTGAAAAGGGAGGAATGTGTTCCGATGTCATTCGAAATCTCTGAAAGTTGACTTTGGCTTTTTTTAATCTCTTCTTTTTTTTCGGAAGGCATGTTTTATAACGTGTGGATAGCCAGGCTAGCTCAGTCGGTAGAGCATGAGACTCTTAATCTCAGGGTCGTGGGTTCGAGCCCCACGTTGGGCGTAGCAGTTTTAATAATCAACAGATGTTTGATCCAGCACTTAAAGTCAAAGTTCAGCTCTGTTACCACCATCACAGCGTCCTCAGTGGTGCCTCTTTAAATGATTACAAACGTCCTGAAATGCACAATATGAATCAAAAACATTCAAACTTGCGTAAGAGCATTACATTTACCTTTCTTTGGGCTCATGTCATTTCTGTATTCCCTGTTTGCTCAAGTATGATCATTCACTTTAAAACAAAATAAGGAAAATCTGAATAACAACCCATGGCCTCTGGCCCTCTCCTGCTTTCATTACTCATCCAGTGACATCACTCCCTGGCCAATCAGTGGCCTGCAGTCTGTAGACGTCACATTTTCGGCTGGACTCAACTCGAATCCCTGCCGTGTAGGTGCTAAAAATCTAGCTGCTACCAGCTGTTACTACCTCATAGAAAACCCTAAAACCTGAGTCGAATATAGTAAAGTGGAGTAGCGTTTTGCATTTTGGTTCACGTTTGTCATATTTTACACAGTCAGGGAAGCAATGGTGTCAGGATGGCCTTGTCCGTTAGGCCACATGGTCTCACCTGAGTCATCTGGCTGGTACAGGGGTGGTCTGCTGCCAAGTGTGAAACAGCCAGGAATAAAATTGTGCCTCCAAGTCTGAGGCTCTGATCCTCAGTTGGAAAAGGGTTGAGGGCCCTCTTCTTGCTTAGAACCAGTTGCTGCCTCAAGTGGAAGAGTTTAGGGATCAGACCATTTTGATCACGACTGGAGGATCTCGTTCTACCAGTCGATCTTCCTTCCAACGCTCACCTCTGGTCACTCCTTATGAGTGGTGACTAAATGAATGAGATTGCGAATGCATAAGGGCTGAAATCATCTTCCACTCTGTGGTGATTAGGCTCACCCTCTTGGATCAGGGTGATAGGCGTAGTCATCTGGAATACGCTGAGAATACAGTCTCTGCCGCTCTTCTTTGAATGAAGCCAGATCATGCGGTATGGGCATCTGGTCAGAATATCATGTAGATTCCCCCCAGGGGAGATATTTTGGATCAGTTGCACGGTGAGGAGGCCTGAGGGAAGGTCCAGGACTCACAAGAAATAAACCATGCTGGTCTTGCATTGGTATTTCTGTGTTTCCACCCAAGAAGAGGTGTAGATTATGTCCTGTGAGAATCGGGGCAAGGGATGTCTGCTCACATTGCTTCCCCTGTGATCCGTTCCAGGACAAGAAGCATCAAATATATTGATATATCTTTAAAAGTCATGTGTTACGGAAGGGCGCCTACACATGTGCTGTTGTTGCTGATATTCGTGGCCAGTATGGGGATTGAACCCATGACCTTGGTGTTATTAGCACCACGCTCTGACCAGCTGAGCTAACCGGCCTGACTTTGAGTTGCCCTATGAGCAAATTTTTGCGAGAATAAGTGCTCTCAGTGTTTTCTCTGTTACCTATTTAAGTCACACAAACATTCTATACAGCTTGCCTTTGGTATTGCGGATTTGGATGTTATCAGCAGGTGAGATGAAAGACTTTTAGTTCTTCAAAAAATTGCTTTCAAAGCAATTATTTTATCATTTGTTATATGCTACAATGACTCGACGTGATAGAACTTACTCATTCAAGTCTCTCATCTTTTTTTCATAGCTTTAGCGTAGGCAGTATGGGGAAGCCAAGATCATTGCGCAACATCAGCTTAACTTTGGATTTTTTTACCAGTAACAGACTGGTAAAATCCTCCGACTTTAATGGCATGCCATTCAGAGGATTTCTGACACGGAGTACAACTAGCAAAGTACTTACCAGCTTTCACCATGTGTTTATTTGGTTAGTACTCAGTACAGTGCTCTTGATTTCTGTACATATATGACAGCATACAACTAAACACTACAACCACGAAGGGACTCGAACCCTCAATCTTCTGATCCGAAGTCAGACGCCTTGTCCGTTAGGCCACATGGTCTCACCTGAGTCATCCGGCCGGTACAGGGGTGGTCTGCTGCCAAGTGTGAAACAGCCAGGAATAAAATTGTGCCTCCAAGTCTGAGGCTCTGATCCTCAGTTGGAAAAGGGTTGAGGGCCCTCTTCTTGCTTAGATCCAGTTGCTGCCTCAAGTGGAAGAGTTTAGGGATCAGACCATTTTGACCACGACTGGAGGATCTCGTTCTACCAGTCGATCTTCCTTCCAACGCTCACCTCTGGTCACTCCTTATGAGTGGTGACTAAATGAATGAGATTGCGAATGCATAAGGGCTGAAATCATCTTCCACTCTGTGGTGATTAGGCTCACCCTCTTGGATCAGGGTGATAGGCGTAGTCATCTGGAATACGCTGAGAATACAGTCTCTGCCGCTCTTCTTTGAATGAAGCCAGATCATGCGGTATGGGCATCTGGTCAGAATATCATGTAGATTCCCCCCAGGGGAGATATTTTGGATCAGTTGCACGGTGAGGAGGCCTGAGGGAAGGTCCAGGACTCACAAGAAATAAACCATGCTGGTCTTGCATTGGTATTTCTGTGTGTCCACCCGAGAAGAGGTGTAGATTATGTCCTGTGAGAATCGGGGCAAGGGATGTCTGCTCACATTGCTTCCCCTGTGATCCGTTCCAGGACAAGAAGCATCAAATATATTGATATATCTTTAAAAGTCATGTGTTTTGGAAGGGTGCCTACACATGTGCTGTTGTTGCTGATATTCGTGGCCAGTATGGGGATTGAACCCATGACCTTGGTGTTATTAGCACCACGCTCTGTCCAGCTGAGCTAACCGGCCTGACTTTGAGTTGCCCTATGAGCAAATTTTTGCGAGAATAAGTGCTCTCAGTGTTTTCTCTGTTACCTATTTAAGTCACACAAACATTCTATACAGCTTGCCTTTGGTATTGCGGATTTGGATGTTATCAGCAGGTGAGATGAAAGACTTTTAGTTCTTCAAAAAATTGCTTTCAAAGCAATTATTTTATCATTTGTTATATGCTACAATGACTCGACGTGATAGAACTTACTCATTCAAGTCTCTCATCTTTTTTTATAGCTTGAGTGTAGGCAGTATGGGGAAGCCAAGATCATTGCGCAACATCAGCTTAACTTTGGATTTTTTTTACCAGTAACAGACTGGTAAAATCCTCTGACTTTAATGGCATGCCATTCAGAGGATTTCTGACACGGAGTACAACCAGCAAAGTACTTACCAGCTTTCACCATGTGTTTATTTGGTTAGTACTCAGTACAGTGCTCTTGATTTCTGTACATATATGACAGCATACAACTAAACAAGACAACCACGAAGGGACTCGAACCCTCAATCTTCTAATCCCAAGTCAGACGCCTTGTCCGTTAGGCCACATGGTCTCACCTGAGTCATCCGGCCGGTACAGGGGTGGTCTGCTGCCAAGTGTGAAACAGCCAGGAATAAAATTGTGCCTCCAAGTCTGAGGCTCTGATCCTCAGTTGGAAAAGGGTCGAGGGCCCTCTTCTTGCTTAGAACCAGTTGCTGCCTCAAGTGGAAGAGTTTAGGGATCAGTCCATTTTGACCACGACTGGAGGATCTCGTTCTACCAGTCGATCTTCCTTCCAACGCTCACCTCTGGTCACTCCTTATGAGTGGTGACTAAATGAATGAGATTGCGAATGCATAAGGGCTGAAATCATCTTCCACTCTGTGGTGATTAGGCTCACCCTCTTGGATCAGGGTGATAGGCGTAGTCATCTGGAATACGCTGAGAATACAGTCTCTGCCGCTCTTCTTTGAATGAAGCCAGATCAGGCGGTATGGGCATCTGGTCAGAATATCATGTAGATTCCCCCCAGGGGAGATATTTTGGATCAGTTGCACGGTGAGGAGGCCTGAGGGAAGGTCCCGGACTCACAAGAAATAAACCATGCTGGTCTTGCATTGGTATTTCTGTGTGTCCACCCGAGAAGAGGTGTAGATTATGTCCTGTGAGAAGCGGGGCAAGGGATGTCTGCTCACATTGCTTCCCCTGTGATCCGTTCCAGGACAAGCAGCATCAAATATATTGATATATCTTTAAAAGTCATGTGTTATGGAAGGGCGCCTACACATGTGCTGTTGTTGCTGATATTCGTGGCCAGTATGGGGATTGAACCCATGACCTTGGCGTTATTAGCACCACGCTCTGTCCAGCTGAGCTAACCGGCCTGATTTTGAGCTGCCCTATGAGCAAATTTTTGCGAGAATAAGTGCCCTCAGTGTTTTCTCTGTTACCTATTTAAGTCACACAAACATTCTATACAGCTTGCCTTTGGTATTGCGGATTTGGATGTTATCAGCAGGTGAGTTGAAAGACTTTTAGTTCTTCAAAAAATGCTTTCAATGAAATTATTTTATCATTTGTTATATGCTACAATGACTCGACGTGATAGAACTTACTCATTCAAGTCTCTCATCTTTTTCTTATAGCTTGAGTGTAGGCAGTATGGGGAAGCCAAGATCATTGCGCAACATCAGCTTAACTTTGGATTTTTTTACCAGTAACAGACTGGTAAAATCCTCCGACTTTAATGGCATGCCATTCAGAGGATTTCTGACACGGAGTACAACTAGCAAAGTACTTACCAGCTTTCACCATGTGTTTATTTGGTTAGTACTCAGTATAGTGCTCTTGATTTCTGTACATATATGACAGCATACAACTAAACAAGACAACCACGAAGGGACTCGAACCCTCAATCTTCTGATCCGAAGTCAGACGCCTTGTCCGTTAGGCCACATGGTCTCACCTGAGTCATCCGGCCGGTACAGGGGTGGTCTGCCGCCAAGTGTGAAACAGCCAGGAATAAAATTGTGCCTCCAAGTCTGAGGCTCTGATCCTCAGTTGGAAAAGGGTAGAGGGCCCTCTTCTTGCTTAGAACCAGTTGCTGCCTCAAGTGGAAGAGTTTAGGGATCAGACCATTTTGACCACGACTGGAGGATCTCGTTCTACCAGTCGATCTTCCTTCCAACGCTCATCTCTGGTCACTCCTTATGAGTGGTGACTAAATGAATGAGATTGCGAATGCATAAGGGCTGAAATCATCTTCCACTCTGTGGTGATTAGGCTCACCCTCTTGGATCAGGGTGATAGGCGTAGTCATCTGGAATACGCTGAGAATACAGTCTCTGCCGCTCTTCTTTGAATGAAGCCAGATCAGGCGGTATGGGCATCTGGTCAGAATATCATGTAGATTCCCCCCAGGGGAGATATTTTGGATCAGTTGCACGGTGAGGAGGCCTGAGGGAAGGTCCCGGACTCACAAGAAATAAACCATGCTGGTCGTGCATTGGTATTTCTGTGTGTCCACCCGATAAGAGGTGTAGATTATGTCCTGTGAGAATCGGGGCAAGGGATGTCTGCTCACATTGCTTCCCCTGTGATCCGTTCCAGGACAAGCAGCATCAAATATATTGATATATCTTTAAAAGTCATGTGTTATGGAAGGGCACCTACACATGTGCTGTTGTTGCTGATATTCGTGGCCAGTATGGGGATTGAACCCATGACCTTGGCGTTATTAGCACCACGCTCTGACCAGCTGAGCTAACCGGCCTGATTTTGAGTTGCCCTATGAGCAAATTTTTGCGAGAATAAGTGCCCTCAGTGTTTTCTCTGTTACCTATTTAAGTCACACAAACATTCTATACAGCTTGCCTTTGGTATTGCGGATTTGGATGTTATCAGCAGGTGAGTTGAAAGACTTTTAGTTCTTCAAAAAATGCTTTCAAAGCAATTATTTTATCATTTGTTATATGCTACAATGACTCGACGTGATAGAAATTACTCATTCAAGTCTCTCATCTTTTTTTATAGCTTGAGTGTAGGCAGTATGGGGAAGCCAAGATCATTCCGCAACATCAGCTTAACTTTGGATTTTTTTACCAGTAACAGTCTGGTAAAGTCCTCTGACTTTAATGGCATGCCATTCAGAGGATTTCTGACACGGAGTACAACCAGCAAAGTACTTACCAGCTTTCACCATGTGTTTATTTGGTTAGTACTCAGTACAGTGCTCTTGATTTCTGTACATATATGACAGCATACAACTAAACAAGACAACCACGAAGGGACTCAAACCCTCAATCTTCTGATCCCAAGTCAGACGCCTTGTCCGTTAGGCCACATGGTCTCTCCTGAGTCATCCGGCCGGTACAGGGGTGGTCTGCCGCCAAGTGTGAAACAGCCAGGAATAAAATTGTGCCTCCAAGTCTGAGGCTCTGATCCTCAGTTGGAAAAGGGTAGAGGGCCCTCTTCTTGCTTAGAACCAGTTGCTGCCTCAAGTGGAAGAGTTTAGGGATCAGACCATTTTGACCACGACTGGAGGATCTCGTTCTACCAGTCGATCTTCCTTCCAACGCTCACCTCTGGTCACTCCTTATGAGTGGTGACTAAATGAATGAGATTGCGAATGCATAAGGGCTGAAATCATCTTCCACTCTGTGGTGATTAGGCTCACCCTCTTGGATCAGGGTGATAAGCGTAGTCATCTGGAATACGCTGAGAATACAGTCTCTGCCGCTCTTCTTTGAATGAAGCCAGATCAGGTGGTATGGGCATCTGGTCAGAATATCATGTAGATTCCCCCCAGGGGAGATATTTTGGATCAGTTGCACGGTGAGGAGGCCTGAGGGAAGGTCCCGGACTCACAAGAAATAAACCATGCTGGTCTTGCATTGGTATTTCTGTGTGTCCACCCGAGAAGAGGTGTAGATTATGTCCTGTGAGAAGCGGGGCAAGGGATGTCTGCTCACATTGCTTCCCCTGTGATCCGTTCCAGGACAAGCAGCATCAAATATATTGATATATCTTTAAAAGTCATGTGTTATTGAAGGGCGCCTACACATGTGCTGTTGTTGCTGATATTCGTAGACAGTATGGGGATTGAACCCACGACCTTGGCATTATTAACCGGCCTGATTTTGAGCTGCCCTATGAGCAAATTTTTGCGAGAATAAGTGCCCTCAGTGTTTTCTCTGTTACCTATTTAAGTCACACAAACATTCTATACAGCTTGCCTTCTGTATTGCGGATTTGGATGTTATCAGCAGGTGAGTTGAAAGACTTTTAGTTCTTCAAAAAATGCTTTCAAAGCAATTATTTTATCATTTGTTATATGCTACAATGACTCGACGTGATCGAAATTACTCATTCAAGTCTCTCATCTTTTTTTATAGCTTGAGTGTAGGCAGTATGGGGAAGCCAAGATCATTCCGCAACATCAGCTTAACTTTGGATTTTTTTACCAGTAACAGTCTGGTAAAGTCCTCCGACTTTAATGGCATGCCATTCAGAGGATTTCTGACACGGAGTACAACCAGCAAAGTACTTACCAGCTTTCACCATGTGTTTATTTGGTTAGTACTCAGTACAGTGCTCTTGATTTCTGTACATATATGACAGCATACAACTAAACAAGACAACCACGAAGGGACTCAAACCCTCAATCTTCTGATCCCAAGTCAGACGCCTTGTCCGTTAGGCCACATGGTCTCACCTGAGTCATCCGGCCGGTACAGGGGTGGTCTGCTGCCAAGTGTGAAACAGCCAGGAATAAAATTGTGCCTCCAAGTCTGAGGCTCTGATCCTCAGTTGGAAAAGGGTAGAGGGCCCTCTTCTTGCTTAGAACCAGTTGCTGCCTCAAGTGGAAGAGTTTAGGGATCAGACCATTTTGACCACGACTGGAGGATCTCGTTCTACCAGTCGATCTTCCTTCCAACGCTCACCTCTGGTCACTCCTTATGAGTGGTGACTAAATGAATGAGATTGCGAATGCATAAGGGCTGAAATCATCTTCCACTCTGTGGTGATTAGGCTCACCCTCTTGGATCAGGGTGATAGGCGTAGTCATCTGGAATACGCTGAGAATACAGTCTCTGCCGCTCTTCTTTGAATGAAGCCAGATCAGGCGGTATGGGCATCTGGTCAGAATATCATGTAGATTCCCCCCAGGGGAGATATTTTGGATCAGTTGCACGGTGAGGAGGCCTGAGGGAAGGTCCAGGACTCACAAGAAATAAACCATGCTGGTCTTGCATTGGTATTTCTGTGTGTCCACCCGAGAAGAGGTGTAGATTATGTCCTGTGAGAAGCGGGGCAAGGGATGTCTGCTCACATTGCTTCCCCTGTGATCCGTTCCAGGACAAGCAGCATCAAATATATTGATATATCTTTAAAAGGCATGTGTTATTGAATGGCGCCTACACATGTGCTGTTGTTGCTGATATTCGTGGCCAGTATGGGGATTGAACCCATGACCTTGGCGTTATTAGCACCACGCTCTGACCAGCTGAGCTAACCGGCCTGATTTTGAGCTGCCCTATGAGCATATTTTTGCGAGAATAAGTGCCCTCAGTGTTTTCTCTGTTACCTATTTAAGTCACACAAACATTCTATACAGCTTGCCTTTGGTATTGCGGATTTGGATGTTATCAGCAGGTGAGTTGAAAGACTTTTAGTTCTTCAAAAAATGCTTTCAATGAAATTATTTTATCATTTGTTATATGCTACAATGACTCGACGTGATAGAACTTACTCATTCAAGTCTCTCATCTTTTTCTTATAGCTTGAGTGTAGGCAGTATGGGGAAGCCAAGATCATTGCGCAACATCAGCTTAACTTTGGATTTTTTTACCAGTAACAGACTGGTAAAATCCTCCGACTTTAATGGCATGCCATTCAGAGGATTTCTGACACGGAGTACAACTAGCAAAGTACTTACCAGCTTTCACCATGTGTTTATTTGGTTAGTACTCAGTATAGTGCTCTTGATTTCTGTACATATATGACAGCATACAACTAAACAAGACAACCACGAAGGGACTCGAACCCTCAATCTTCTGATCCAAAGTCAGACGCCTTGTCCGTTAGGCCACATGGTCTCACCTGAGTCATCCGGCCGGTACAGGGGTGGTCTGCCGCCAAGTGTGAAACAGCCAGGAATAAAATTGTGCCTCCAAGTCTGAGGCTCTGATCCTCAGTTGGAAAAGGGTAGAGGGCCCTCTTCTTGCTTAGAACCAGTTGCTGCCTCAAGTGGAAGAGTTTAGGGATCAGACCATTTTGACCACGACTGGAGGATCTCGTTCTACCAGTCGATCTTCCTTCCAACGCTCACCTCTGGTCACTCCTTATGAGTGGTGACTAAATGAATGAGATTGCGAATGCATAAGGGCTGAAATCATCTTCCACTCTGTGGTGATTAGGCTCACCTTCTTGGATCAGGGTGATAAGCGTAGTCATCTGGAATACGCTGAGAATACAGTCTCTGCCGCTCTTCTTTGAATGAAGCCAGATCAGGCGGTATGGGCATCTGGTCAGAATATCATGTAGATTCCCCCCAGGGGAGATATTTTGGATCAGTTGCACGGTGAGGAGGCCTGAGGGAAGGTCCCGGACTCACAAGAAATAAACCATGCTGGTCTTGCATTGGTATTTCTGTGTGTCCACCCGATAAGAGGTGTAGATTATGTCCTGTGAGAATCGGGGCAAGGGATGTCTGCTCACATTGCTTCCCCTGTGATCCGTTCCAGGACAAGCAGCATCAAATATATTGATATATCTTTAAAAGTCATGTGTTATGGAAGGGCGCCTACACATGTGCTGTTGTTGCTGATATTCGTGGCCAGTATGGGGATTGAACCCATGACCTTGGCGTTATTAGCACCACGCTCTGACCAGCTGAGCTAACCGGCCTGATTTTGAGCTGCCCTATGAGCAAATTTTTGCGAGAATAAGTGCTCTCAGTGTTTTCTCTGTTACCTATTTAAGTCACACAAACATTCTATACAGCTTGCCTTTGGTATTGCGGATTTGGATGTTATCAGCAGGTGAGTTGAAAGACTTTTAGTTCTTCAAAAAATGCTTTCAATTAAATTATTTTATCATTTGTTATATGCTACAATGACTCGACGTGATAGAACTTACTCATTCAAGTCTCTCATCTTTTTCTTATAGCTTGAGTGTAGGCAGTATGGGGAAGCCAAGATCATTGCGCAACATCAGCTTAACTTTGGATTTTTTTACCAGTAACAGACTGGTAAAATCCTCCGACTTTAATGGCATGCCATTCAGAGGATTTCTGACACGGAGTACAACTAGCAAAGTACTTACCAGCTTTCACCATGTGTTTATTTGGTTAGTACTCAGTATAGTGCTCTTGATTTCTGTACATATATGACAGCATACAACTAAACAAGACAACCACGAAGGGACTCGAACCCTCAATCTTCTGATCCAAAGTCAGACGCCTTGTCCGTTAGGCCACATGGTCTCACCTGAGTCATCCGGCCGGTACAGGGGTGGTCTGCCGCCAAGTGTGAAACAGCCAGGAATAAAATTGTGCCTCCAAGTCTGAGGCTCTGATCCTCAGTTGGAAAAGGGTAGAGGGCCCTCTTCTTGCTTAGAACCAGTTGCTGCCTCAAGTGGAAGAGTTTAGGGATCAGACCATTTTGACCACGACTGGAGGATCTCGTTCTACCAGTCGATCTTCCTTCCAACGCTCACCTCTGGTCACTCCTTATGAGTGGTGACTAAATGAATGAGATTGCGAATGCATAAGGGCTGAAATCATCTTCCACTCTGTGGTGATTAGGCTCACCTTCTTGGATCAGGGTGATAAGCGTAGTCATCTGGAATACGCTGAGAATACAGTCTCTGCCGCTCTTCTTTGAATGAAGCCAGATCAGGCGGTATGGGCATCTGGTCAGAATATCATGTAGATTCCCCCCAGGGGAGATATTTTGGATCAGTTGCACGGTGAGGAGGCCTGAGGGAAGGTCCCGGACTCACAAGAAATAAACCATGCTGGTCGTGCATTGGTATTTCTGTGTGTCCACCCGATAAGAGGTGTAGATTATGTCCTGTGAGAATCGGGGCAAGGGATGTCTGCTCACATTGCTTCCCCTGTGATCCGTTCCAGGACAAGCAGCATCAAATATATTGATATATCTTTAAAAGTCATGTGTTATGGAAGGGCGCCTACACATGTGCTGTTGTTGCTGATATTCGTGGCCAGTATGGGGATTGAACCCATGACCTTGGCGTTATTAGCACCACGCTCTGACCAGCTGAGCTAACCGGCCTGATTTTGAGCTGCCCTATGAGCAAATTTTTGCGAGAATAAGTGCTCTCAGTGTTTTCTCTGTTACCTATTTAAGTCACACAAACATTCTATACAGCTTGCCTTTGGTATTGCGGATTTGGATGTTATCAGTAGGTGAGATGAAAGACTTTTAGTTCTTCAAAAATTTGCTTTCAAAGCAATTATTTTATCATTTGTTATATGCTACAATGACTCGACGTGATAGAACTTACTCATTCAAGTCTCTCATCTTTTTTTATAGCTTGAGTGTAGGCAGTATGGGGAAGCCAAGATCATTGCGCAACATCAGCTTAACTTTGGATTTTTTTACCAGTAACAGACTGGTAAAATCCTCTGACTTTAATGGCATGCCATTCAGAGGATTTCTGACACGGAGTACAACTAGCAAAGTACTTACCAGCTTTCACCATGTGTTTATTTGGTTAGTACTCAGTATAGTGCTCTTGATTTCTGTACATATATGACAGCATACAACTAAACAAGACAACCACGAAGGGACTCAAACCCTCAATCTTCTAATCCCAAGTCAGACGCCTTGTCCGTTAGGCCACATGGTCTCACCTGAGTTATCCGGCCGGTACAGGGGTCTGCTGCCAAGTGTGAAACAGCCAGGAATAAAATTGTGCCTCCAAGTCTGAGACTCTGATCCTCAGTTGGAAAAGGGTCGAGGGCCCTCTTCTTGCTTAGAACCAGTTGCTGCCTCAAGTGGAAGAGTTTAGGGATCAGACCATTTTGACCACGACTGGAGGATCTCGTTCTACCAGTCGATCTTCCTTCCAACGCTCACCTCTGGTCACTCCTTATGAGTGGTGACTAAATGAATGAGATTGCGAATGCATAAGGGCTGAAATCATCTTCCACTCTGTGGTGATTAGGCTCACCCTCTTGGATCAGGGTGATAAGCGTAGTCATCTGGAATACGCTGAGAATACAGTCTCTGCCGCTCTTCTTTGAATGAAGCCAGATCAGGCGGTATGGGCATCTGGTCAGAATATCATGTAGATTCCCCCCAGGGGAGATATTTTGGATCAGTTGCACGGTGAGGAGGCCTGAGGGAAGGTCCAGGACTCACAAGAAATAAACCATGCTGGTCTTGCAATGGTATTTCTGTGTGTCCACCCGAGAAGAGGTGTAGATTATGTCCTGTGAGAATCGGGGCAAGGGATGTCTGCTCACATTGCTTCCCCTGTGATCCGTTCCAGGACAAGCAGCATCAAATATATTGATATATCTTTAAAAGTCATGTGTTATGGAAGGGCACCTACACATGTGCTGTTGTTGCTGATATTCATGGCCAGTATGGGGATTGAACCCATGACCTTGGCGTTATTAGCACCACGCTCTGACCAGCTGAGCTAACCGGCCTGATTTTGATGTGCCCTATGAGCAAATTTTTGCGAGAATAAGTGCTCTCAGTGTTTTCTCTGTTACCTATTTAAGTCACACAAACATTCTATACAGCTTGCCTTTGGTATTGCGGATTTGGATGTTATCAGCAGGTGAGTTGAAAGACTTTTAGTTCTTCAAAAAATGCTTTCAATGAAATTATTTTATCATTTGTTATATGCTACAATGACTCGACGTGATAGAACTTAATCATTCAAGTCTCTCATCTTTTTGTTTTTCTTTAGTGTAGGTAGTATGGGGAAGCCAAGATCATTGCGCAACATCAGCTTAACTTTGGATTTTTTTACCAGTAACAGACTGGTAAAATCCTCCGACTTTAATGGCATGCCATTCAGAGGATTTCTGACATGAAGAAACTAGCAAAGTACTTACCAGGGGCCCGTTGCACAAAAGTAGGATAAGGGATTAAGCGGGGATATGTTGCCTATCCTGGATATACTTATCCGTGATCCGGTTGCACAAAAGTAGGATAAGGGAAGTGGGATATGTTCAGACGTAAGTTACCATGGAGATTTATTCTGTGAAGCTAGCCTGCTCCAGACCAGGCTAAGTTCCAGGATCTATTTAATCTCATTCCTTATCTCAGTCAGCGGTCGCCACAAATGAAAACCAATATTTATTCTACTGCCTAGAAGATATTGTTAAAACATTTAACTATACCCACTATCATTATTGAAACATTTGTGATCATTAATTGCAATCTTTTTAGATAACTGATGATTTTAGATGAACTTGCAAACATTAGACAATTTAGTTTCCCACAGACTACACATAAAGTACATCACCATATAAATATAAATACACATTAGAGAGTACCATGATGTTCCTCTATTGAACAAGGATGAATCAAAGCAAGTAAACCATCAGCTCCTTTCAAAACTGAAGTCAAACACTGCTCTACAAGACAAAAAGCACAGAATCAAAGCATGCAGTTTGAGACAAACTGTTTGTAAAAATGGCCTATACAAATAAAATTGACTTGCCTATACAGCACAAAAACCTAACAAAGATTCCTCTGCCATTGCAGGCCCAACTTAAATCAACATGCATATTAATTAAAATAATTGCACACATATTGGTCTCTGACCAGCCGACCACAGTCGTCATCCGGGAGGATGGCAGGATTGTCCCAGTCTATGAGAGCTGGCACTCTGGGGGCCCTCTCCTTTCTCAGGCAGGCCACATTGTGGAGGACAGCACAGGCCACAATGATATCACATGCCCTGTCTGGGCTGACTCTCAGGTGGTTCAGACACTGAAAACGTGCCTTCAGTAGGCCAAATGTCATTTCTATCCGGGCCCTTGTTCTGGCATGGGCATGGTTGTATGCCAGTTGTGCCTCCAGAGGGTCTGCAAATGGAGTGAGCAGAAAAGGCTGGCAGGCATACCCTCTGTCACCCAGCAATACACCCAGGAATTCACCTGTGAATACAAAATGTTGCCATCGCAACCTCATAAGTAGTGACATTCTTAACACAGCCATGATGTTAAAAGTGGTTATCAATAGAGGTTCTGTGGCTCACCTTGTGATAGGCGCCAATAGAGTTCCGAACCACTCGGGAGTCGTGGACCGAGCCGGGCCACTTTGCCACAACATTACTGATCAAATAGTCAGCATTGCAGACCATCTGAAATGATAAGATGTTAAACCAATTAATGCACAGTACAGGCAATGTACAGTGTTCATTAATTAACTTTATCAAAAGTCATGTTCACCTGTACATTGATGCTGTGGAAGTTTTTCCTGTTCACAAAATCCCCCTCATGGCCACCTGAGGGGGATTTTATTTTGATGTGTGTGCAGTCCACTGCACCAATGACATTGGGGAAACCTGTAATACGATGCAATGAGTATCTTACTCTGAATGTTATCATTGTAATTGTAACTGTCATTTTTTTTTTTTTAAATTCTTACCTGCAATCCTATAGAACTCCTCCTTGATGTCACAGAGTCTTCTATGCCCAGGGAAGGAGATGAAGATGCTTGCAAGTCCTTTAATTGCGGGTTTTTTTTCACTACTAAAACAGTACAGGCAATGTGTGGGCAGGCACATTCTTAATAAAAAGTTGCTGCCATGTCCATTTTGGTTGCTTGCTTGCGCTTGACTCAGAGCGCGGATCTCGAAAACACATGAGAAGCTATACAGAATCATACGCGGCGGACAGCACAGCTTTATGCCAATTACGCACACAGGCTCCACACCTCCACACGCATCGCGTCTGCAATCATAACTCATCAGGGGAAATCACATTTTGCCAATATTTTAGAGACCCCCCAACATTTCCCAAATCGTGTTTTCGGGGGGGTCTCGTGTCAGTTTCAGGGGGTCTCGGATACCCCGAGTCCCCCGTAGTTCGAACACTGCCTAATTGTGATAATTTCAGTGGAGTGGTGAGTGTGTATTTGTGCACTACTTACGCATTCAGGCGGTCAGCATTGGTTTGCCACGCTTGCTCCCTTTGTTTTTTAACTGTGGCAGTATTTCCTTTTTGTTTTATTTTCTCCTTCACCTCTTCATATGCTTCCATTAATAGTTCTTGCTCCGCTGGGGAGAAATACGCCGCCCTTGTTGCCATGGTGAATCAGTGAATCTATGATCGATCGTGGGGTCTATTTAAGCAATCCGTGTGCAGCTCTTATGCAGGATCGGTTTCACCTGGCTTTATGAATCCGTGTCTGCTCATCCTGGATTGGCCTTTGTGCAACACACTAAGCCTGGGCGCCCATGTTTTGGATTCCTTGAACCTGGCTAAGTAATTCATCCTGGATGTCTAAATCCTACTTTTGTGCAACGGGCCCCTGATCCGTAGTCAGACGCGTTATCCATTGCGCCAATAGCCCTTAGCAAATAAGATAGCGAGTGGTACAGTCTTTCGTAAAACAGCATATTCCAAAAGCTTTGAAAGGATTGACGGAGTTGGCCAAAAGAGCTTCTGTGCACAAAAGCTTGGCACATCCTTTGAGCCAGAATTGAACCAGCGACCTAAGGATAACTGTTGTTGGGCACCTACAGTCCTCCGCTCTACCAACTGAGCTATCGAAGGGCGCAAAGCCCACATCCTTTTCATGAATCCTGTATGAATGCATGTAACCAGGCTTAAGATGCGTATCATGGGACACCTGCAGTTCTCTGCTGTACCAAATGAGTTATGGAAGGGAGCCAGGGGCTTGGGCCTGTTTATCAGTTAAATAAACACAAAAAGTGATGAGAAACCATCAGTTTCAGATGCGTTTCAGATCAAATCAGCCCAAGTTTCTATCATGCATTTAGTCCTTACAAAAACATATCTGGCATCTATCTGGGAAAGTCTCCACATCGTCCAACACAGATGTTGATCCTCAATATACCCTCACATTGTCCAGCGCAAAAGTCCAGTCTTTTTGTTTGGTTCTTTTTTTGTCAGGTCTATCCATCCATTCATTTGGCACACGATTTTCATCTTCTGTTGTTAGGATGTTTATACTTTGGGTGTGGCGGTGTGTGAAAACCCTCCCTTTAGAAGAGCTAAAAAACACAGAACATATGCGGCCTTGGCGACTCATTAAAAAGGCACTATTTCTCATTGGGGCCTGTTTGATACTTTGACTCCTTTTATGCTCTTTAAATGGGCAGACCTTCTGCATTTGTGCTGTTTGATTCTTTCAGACCTTTGATACGGGACAGAGGCCTGTAGAAAAAACTTTTTTTTTTTTAAAGTTTAAGAAATGTAAGTGGGATCTTGTTTCACCGATGCAAACAATTTCAGTCGGGGGTTTGCCGTGACCCGGATTCGAACCGGGGTTGCTGCGACCACAACACAGAGTACTAACCACTATACGATCACAGCCGGTTGTGGGTTTTTGTCGTGTGTGGCTTTGATGTGATCCGAAACACCTTCGTATCCCAAGGTTAGCATATGTAGCTCTGCGGCATGTGGCTGGCAGGCATGTTGTTTTTTTTGTGTTTGGAGCAAAATCATTGAGAGCAGAGATAAAGAGGAAGACGAGCTTTCCTTACAGTGTGGGAGGAGAAGACATCTACCTGGCCATTAAGGAAATGCTATCAAAGCTAGGAATAGAGCCAAAACAAGTCATATCAATAACCACTGATGGAGCGAAAAGGGAGCTGTGCCAAGGTTTAAAGAAGACAACGCTGACCTGATCTCTTACCACTGCAATATTCATCAGGCTGTCCTTTGCTCCGACCTGTCAGATGAGTATGCTGAGGTGATGAAGACAATGATGAAAATCAAAAACTTTCTCAGGGCATCTTCTTCTTGTATGCATTGCATGCTCAGGGAATTTCTCAGAGAGGTTGATGCAAACTCTGATGATCTTTTGCTCCACAACAATGTGAGATGGCTCAGCAAAGGCAGGGTGCTAGAGCGATTTTTGGTCAATTAAACGTGAAGTAACAGCTTTCTTGGAACAACTGGAAAGTCAGAAAGCAGCCAACTTTTTCTGTCTTTCTAAATGACGAGAAAAACATGGATATCATGGCTTCTTTGGCTGATATCATGTGACACCTGAATGGGCTTAATTTGCAGCTGCAGGGAAAGAACAATTCCTTTTGTGATCTGATGACAGCAGTCCACTCATTTCAACGAAAACTTCAGACTTGCGTGGATTTCCTACTGAAACATGGCGTACGCTCAAACCCAAATGACCTCCAACGTCGGATGTACGAATCTGTGCGCACGCATTAATCCAAGCACATTTCGTTTGTACATCCCGATCAACGTGGAATTGAGCGCACATGTCGGAGCACCCGACTCCTCCCTGTCCACGCCCCTACTTAAATACACAAATCATATTTAAACCTGCGATTCCCCTCTGTGTACGGTCAGAAAATAAAGAAAAAAGACTGAATAAGACGGGAAAAAAGAAGAACTTCACGGAAAGCGACATGTCGGTGCTAAGTGGAGGCCCGCAAAAATGTGTTCTTTGGCACGCTGTCCTCCGGCATAAGCAGCAAACTAAGAGGAGTGGGTGTGAGAGCCTGAGGCTGTTAATGCTGTGGGATCTGAGCCTCACAAGCAGAGGTGAAGAAGAAGTGGTCCAACATTAAGGTGGATGTGAAGCGTAGACTGGCTGCCCACCGCTGCAGTGTGGCCAAAACAGGCGGGTGGGGGGGTGACCGACTCTGTTTGAACAGAGAGTCGGCGCAACTATGGGTGACACTGCTCTCTCTGGGGTGGTGGGAGCTCATGTGGGGGACTCTGATTACACCCAAGCTAAATACCCATGTTTTTGTGTAACTCACAACAACGTGTTCATACAGTAACGTGCAGAAGTGCGCCGGGGAAAAGGTGAGGCTGATTGAGACATTTCACACTTTACGCATGGGGTTATTAATATATGCCCACAGAGACGATCAGAGGCTTGTTAGAAAGATCTTAAACTGAAGTTTAACCAGCAAAAAATAGCGAGAAACTAACTTTAACCACCGACTAATATATATAATATAATAATGATGCTGTGAAGACGGGATAGAAATTGGGGGCGCACATGCTCAATGCGCATCACGGGGAATAATATTAGGACAAATACAAGAATAAAGTTACTCACCAAGAAGCCAGCCATCACGCACAGTGCCAGCCTGTAAGTCTGTTCCCAACGATGCTGTTACTCAGAATGTATGAATCGTGCGTTGGAATGAAAATGTTTCCTGTTAACATACAAATTCATCATGTGATGGCGCTTTTATAGCAATGTGTGCGCAGTCGATAGCTCCGATTACAAAATAGGCTCTCGCTTCAAATTGAGCTTTAATGTTGGCCTGTTGGGAATTTGATAAACGTGGCTGAGATGCGGATAATTCTGTCCCACACGGCTGGCATGGCTCAGCTCAGGGTAGACTGGCACAGTCCCAATTGGTTGGCCAGCTCCCTCTGGAATGCTCCGGTTGGAACCCCAGTGTGCACATCACCTGTGGGCACAGGCAGCGCATGCCTCCTCGCTGTGTTGCGCTCCAACGCCGGCCGCAGCTCTGCGCACAGTTCCAGGAGGATTTCCCTCAAAACGGCTAATGAGTCGCCATCATATGCCAGCTAATCCTCTCTGTTGTAGTGAACACACGCTCTCTTCGAATTGCACCCTTTGCAAAGTCTTCTAATACTGCTAAAGCAGCCATTGTTTTTAATGGTATGCATTGCACCACTTTGCGCTGCTTTTATATCCACTCGTGTAATTGCAGACACATGGGTGTATTAATTGTTTATCAGACTTAAAGACATGGTTGGTAATCCTGTTCAGAAACACATTTTGTAATACTGGGTGAAATGGTCCGTCTATCCTGAGAGAAATCTATACAAGATGTATTTAGAAAAAGGGACGAAAATAATCAGACCTCTGTGGCAGCTGCAGGACTGAGAAAAAGCTGACCAATCCGAGATCAGCGGGGTGCTGATCTCGGATTGGAGCGCTACAAAAAACCAATCAGATGCCTCTGCTTTCTGCCTACGCCCCCCTCTGTCGGCTCCCTGCTCCGTGTGCGCACGCGGTTCTACCAGCTTTGGATGAAGCAC
This sequence comes from Odontesthes bonariensis, assembly GCF_027942865.1. Lineage (NCBI taxonomy): Eukaryota > Metazoa > Chordata > Actinopteri > Atheriniformes > Atherinopsidae > Odontesthes > Odontesthes bonariensis. The sequence continues at coordinate 27,027,294 of NC_134513.1, read as the reverse complement.
TGACGGAATGGGGAGGGGGGGTGGAGCTTAGAGGAGGGGCCACTTTCGAATCTTGCTAGCTCTCTTGCTAGCTCTCTTGCAAGCTCTCTAGGATTACCTACCATATCTTTAATTGTTCATCTATCTCAAATGTGCACATCACTCTCTGAGGACTAATTGTTTTCACATTTATTTATTATAACAGTTTCCCAACATCACCTTAGGTGTCGCCAAAGAATCAACAGCTGCAGAAACGTGCGTACGCCAGCCCTGAAGCTGCCGTGAGGCACCGCACATTTCCACGGTCTTTTCGTTCTTGATACATCTGATCGTTGACGTGAAAAGGGGCGTACGCCACTATTTTGTGAGTACGCACCCTTTGTACATGAGGCCCCAGGTGTTCAAAGAAGATCTGCAAGGAGACGACACACACTTCCCAAAAGTGAAAGGACAGGTGCAGGGCCATAGAGATGTCTCCTCTTTTGTTGACTTTGTTGACAAGTTGATTGAAAACTTCAGCAAACGCTTTGATAGCTTCAGCGTTGGAGAGGAGCTCACCCTCTTCATACAGAATACATTTCTGATGTCAGAGCATTCTCAAATGATGTCGCACATCACTTCAAGTGGGCAAACTCTGGGCCTCTCCAGATGCAAATGATTGACCTCCAGACAGATGTGGCCCTGAAAGAACAGTTTGAAAGAACTGAATCTACCACCTGCTGGCTCCGGATGGTTTCTGAGACAGCTTTCCCAGATCTGAAAAAAGTGGCCCTGTTTATCTTGACCATGTTCGGCTCCACATACAGCTGTGAGGCAGCGTTCTCTACAATGAACATAATAAAAACAAAATATCGTTCCACGCTCACCAATGAGAATCCGCACATGTGCATGAGAATGGCCCTGACCTCCTTCAAGCCCAGATTTAAAATGTTGGCAGGGCAAGCCAAAGCTTAATTCTCACACTGAGCAGGGGAAATGAAGTATAGGGGGGAAGACAGATGTAAGAGAAATCTGTAAGAGAAATAGTTCAGGTGTTTTGAGAATGTTTTGTTCAAGAGAAATATTGAGATTGTTCAATCAAAAGGAAACTGAAGCTGCTATTTTTTCTTAAGCACTTTCTTTGTTTTTGAAAACATAATTTAGTTATTTTTTATTTAAACTGCAGCCTCAAAAGGTTATCATGTGTTTCAGTGCTAATAAACCTCTTTGAAATGATTCTAACCTGTATTATTATTTTTTTAAACACAATTTATTCCGATATCGTCATACTGCAAATAGACTGCTTGAGGAAATTTATTTGAACTGGACCTCCTCACAGTTTTCTTGAATAGCCCTGCACTAGACCATCAGGGACAGTGCACACGGTACAGGTTGCAACACTGTGGTAAACTCTTCCAAACTGGCATATTAAATGGCGTAGTGCATTGTACTGAAGTTGTGAACATTTTAGCCTTAGATGAAAGCAATTATGCGCATCAGGAGAATGAATCCAAGCAAGCACAAGTTTCACGCTTTAGACTTCTCTCTTATTTCAGGGAGAAATAGAAAGATTCCTGAGTAAGAGTGAGTGTGTCATAGCCCTGCAAGAAAAAACAGCTGATAGATGACTAAATAAGGGTCTGTCAGGGCATTGGTGGTATAGTGGGGAGAATAGCTGCTTGCCAAGCACTTGACCTGGGTTCGATTCCCGGCCAATGCATTCTCTGCTCCGTGTATAGTCAGCTTTCAAATGTACCTTGCTACCTCTACCTCTGCTCAGAATATGGGTGGCTTGTAGGGAAAACACAGTCTCAAGCTAATGCACTCTAGCAACTCTTCAACCAAGGAAGCATGTTTTGCTATAACTCTTCAGTTAAAGTGATGGTCTGTTTTCTCATGTGCATTCTAAGTTCCTCCTCTACAAAGCAAGTGGGGAAGATTAGATTCCACAGTGTCGTACGACACAAAAAACGGGCCTCCCTCAAACTCAATCCAAGACGGACGGACGGATGGACAGCCAGCACCTGCCAGATCACCAAATGCTCCAAGTCCGCGGACAAAAACATTTCGTCCGACAATAGACCATGAAATTTCTCTTTTTCCGTATCATTCGTGGATGCCCATGTCATTTAATGACAAATGGCATTTGTCTTTGCTGCTCAAAATGTTATTAAGCACCGTGTTACACCTCAAAGTATCAGAAAAACTTGATCATTCTTTTAGTTTTTAAAAGCCACAATGGTCCTAGAGCTGCTGGAAAGAGTTAAGCGAGCCCTTCTCTAAAGAGAAGTAGTAAATCTGCTGGCTGTAAAGTGTTATTTCAAATCAAGTGGTGCGCATAGGATGATTCGTTACAAACCAACGTCCTATTGAATTTGTGACAGGGCAAGATTAAATTGACATGCTGGTCATGTCATTGGAAAACAACATTAGAAATGTCTGGTTTACGCTACTCACAGTGCCAAAACCTGGTTCCCTCATTCCCTGACCGGGAATCGAACCCGGGCCGCGGCGGTGAGAGCGCCGAATCCTAGCCACTAGACCATCAGGGACCCAAAAGCAGTGCACACGGTACAGGTTGCAAGACTGTGGTAAACTCATTCCTAACTGGCATATTAATTGGCACAGTGCATTGTACTGAAGTTGTGAAGATTTTAGCCTTAGATGAAAGCAATTATGCGCATCTGGAGAATGAATCCAAGCAAGCACAAGTTTCACGCTTTAGACTTCTCTCTTATTTCAGGGAGAAATAGAAAGATTCCTGAGTAAGAGTGAGTGTGTCATAGCCCTGCAAGAAAAACAGTTGATAGATGACTAAATCAGGGTCTGTCAGGGCATTGGTGGTATAGTGGAGAGAATAGCTACTTGCCAAGCAGTTGACCCGGGTTCGATTCCCGGCCAATGCATTCTCTGCTCCTTGTATAATCAGCTTTCAAATGTACCTTGCTATCTCTACCTCTGTTCTGACAATGGGTGGCTTGTAGGGAAAACACAGTCTCAAGCTAATGCACTCTAGCAACTCTTCAACCAAGGAAGCATTTTTTGCTATGACTTCAGTTAAAGTGATGGTCTGTTTTCTCATGTGCATTCTAAGTTCCTCCTCTACAAAGCAAGTGGGAAAGATTAGATTCCACAGTGCCGTACGACACAAAAAACGGGCCTCCCTCAAACTCGATCCAAGACGGATGGACGGCCAGCACCTGCCAGATCACCAAATGCTCCAAGTCCGCGGACAAAAACATTTTGTCCGACAATAGACCATGAAATTTCTCTTTTTCCGTATCATTCGTGGATGCCCATGTCATTTATTGACAAATAGCATTTGTCTTTGCTGCTCAAAATGTTATTAAGCACCGTGTTACACATCAAAGTATCAGAAAAACTTGATCATTCTTTTAATTTTTAAAAGCCACAATGGTCCTAGAGCTGCTGGAAAGAGTTAAGCGAGCCCTTCTCTAAAGAGAAGTAGTAAATCTGCTGGCTGTAAAGGGAGAAATAGAAAGATTCCTGAGTAAGAGTGAGTGTGTCATAGCCCTGCAAGAAAAACAGTTGATAGATGACTAAAGCTAGGTCTGTCAGGGCATTGGTGGTATAGTGGAGAGAATAGCTGCTTGCCAAACAGTTGACCCGGGTTCGATTCCCGGCCAATGCATTCTCTGCTCCTTGTATAACCAGCCATGTATAGGTGTAGAACTGTGACAGCCAATGAAATTCATGCATTTTTTTCAGTCCTGCATATAATTAATGTCATTATGTAGTTCATAACACTGCAGGTTCGAATCCCGTCAGGAGCACTCTAAAATAGAGAAAATAATAGAGGAAGGTGTTGGAAAATCACAGTTTTATTGCAACTGCAACTTACATGATTGTACCCACTGTCATATTCATGTTATGAGGGTCAAGAACCCTTTTGGGCTTCATTTATTGAGACAGTGCTTGATTTATTTTTTCATTTGTTCATTCCTATCTATACTTGTTTTTTTCCCTTTTACAAAACCACTTGGCTCGTAGGAGTATCAACATGAAGGAGACCACACACAGTTGTTCAAATGAACCAGTACATGTTTATTTAAAGAATAAAATACAAATCAGTAATGTGACAGTGTACTGTGTATCACTACTGCAAAGATGTGGTGCAAGCAGCAACGCAGGGAGCACAGAGCTGGCCAGGTCACACCTCCTCCTGTAGGTTTAAAAATGAACACACAACAAACACAGGGAGAACAAAGCTGGCCAGGTTATACCTCAACCTGTCAGTTTAGAAATAGACAGTGTTATATTTTTCCATTCTACCTTTATCTTAAAGCTTTCTATGCTTTTGCTGAAAATCCTGTGTATTGTTTTATGAATGAGAGTCTGGGAGTGTGACATCCATTTCTCGCATCTAATATGCTAATTTACCTAATAATATATCAGTGTCTTACAGTAAATATAGCATGCAGAGCTCTGTGTTTGATCATCTTGCCTTCACCAACAAAAAGGCTGTCAATTTGGAGGATCAGAACTGTACTACTCTTCCACAAAACAGGTGTTTATACTAACACAGTTTTCATATCTAATCAAATGTCATTGTGCGTGCGCTCGTCCAGGCCCTCTATCTTGTCCTTGACTCTCCATAGCTCCCCCTCGCCTCGGCTTTGGTTCTCATATCAGCCACCTACAGAAAACATAAACTCACATATACCCACACACATAAAAAAGAAAAAGAGACAAAGAGCATATACAACACGCATCCTTCCAGTGATCTGAGACAGCGACACACTTTAACACACTTTAACACTGACATTCAAGTTTGGACAATCAGGGTCATATTAACAACTCCTTCCCACCTTCCACCTGTAGATATACAGTATGTATCTATTATTCTTATGATCCCAAGACTGTGTTTCCTTTACCTAAAGGAAATAGTTACATCATTTGAATCAACACAGGGAACACAGAGCTAGCCAGGTCACACATCCACCTGTAGGTTTAGAAATGGACGGATAACCAACAACACAGGGAACACAGAGCTGGACAGGTCACACTCCTACCTGTAGGTTTAGAAATGGACAGACAATAAACAACTCAGGGAGCACAGAGCTGGACAGGTCACACTCCTACTTGTAGGTTTAGAAATGGACAGACAATAAACAACACAGGGAGCACAGAGCTGGGTGTAGGTTTAGAAAGAGAGAGACAACACACAAAGATAAAGTGCTACAACACTGTTTGTACCAGAGCCCCGTCAGCCAGAACACTTTGCAAACATTGTGCTTGCGGTCTTCTGTTACCGCCTCCTACGACGTGGACGTGGGGTTGGATTTTAGGAGGCAAACATTTTGGAACTATGTACAACTATTTACAAAAAAATATCAAATATTTTATATAATATATATATATGTATATATATATATATATATATCCATCCATCCATCATCTTCCGCTGGTCCGGGGATCGGGTCGCGGGGGCAGCAGCTTGAGCAAAGAGACCCAGACGTCCCTGTCCCCGGCCACTTCCTCCAGCTCTTCTGGGGGGACCCCGAGGCGTTCCCAGGCCAGCCGAGAGACATAGTCTCTCCAACGTGTCCTGGGTCTTCCCCGGGGCCTCCTCCCAGTGGGACGGGCCCGGAACACCTCACCGGGGAGGCGACCAGGAGGCATTCTCACTAGATGCCCGAGCCACCTCATCTGACTCCTCTCGATGCGGAGGAGCAGCGGTTCTACTCCGAGCCTCTCCCGGATGACCGAGCTTCTCACCCTATCTCTAAGGGAGAGCCCAGACACCCTGCGGAGGAAACTCATTTCGGCCGCTTGTATTCGCGATCTCGTTCTTTCGGTCACTACCCACAGCTCGTGACCATAGGTGAGGGTAGGAACATAGATTGACCGGTAAATCGAGAGCTTCGCCTTCTGGCTCAGCTCCTTCTTCACCACGACGGGCCGGTGCAGAGCCCGCATCACTGCAGACGCCGCACCAATCCGTCTGTCAATCTCCTGCTCCATTCGTCCCTCACTCGTGAACAAGACCCCGAGATACTTGAACTCCTCCACTTGATGAAGGATCTCATTCCCGACCCGGAGAGGGCATTCCACCCTTTTCCTGTCGAAGACCATGGTCTCGGATTTGGAGGTGCTGATTCTCATCCCAGCCGCTTCACATTCGGCTGCGAACCGCTCCAGTGAGAGCTGAAGGTCACGGCCTGAGGACGCCAACAGAACCACATCGTCCGCAAAGAGCAGAGACCCGATTCTGAGATCGCCAAACCGGACCCCCTCAACGCCCTGGCTGCGCCTAGAAATTCTGTCCATAAAAATTAGGAACAGAATCGGTGACAAAGGGCAGCCCTGACGGAGTCCAACCCTCACAGGAAACATGTCCGACTTACTGCCGGCAATGCGGACCAAACTCTGACACCGGTCATACAGGGACCGAACAGCCTGTATCAAAGAGTCCGGCACTCCATACTCCCGGAGCACCCCCCACAAGAGCCCCCGAGGGACACGGTCGAACGCCTTCTCCAAGTCCACAAAACACATGTAGACCGGTTGGGCGAACTCCCATGCACCCTCCAGGACCCTGCGGAGGGTATAGAGCTGGTCCACTGTTCCACGGCCGGGACGAAAACCACACTGCACCTCCTGAATCCGAGATTCGACTATCCGTCGGATCCTCCTCTCCAGTACCCCCGAATAGACCTTACCAGGGAGGCTGAGGAGTGTGATCCCCCTATAGTTGGAACACACCCTCCGGTCCCCCTTTTTAAAGAGGGGGACCACCACCCCAATCTGCCAGTCCAGAGGCACTGCCCCCGATGTCCACGCGATTCTGCAGAGGCGTGTCAACCAAGACAGCCCCACAACATCCAGAGCCTTGAGGAACTCAGGACGGACCTCATCCACCCCTGGGGCCCTGCCACCGAGGAGTTTTTTGACCACCTCGGCGACCTCTGCCCCAGAGATGGGAGGTCCCACGTCCGAGCCCCCCAACTCTGCTTCCTCATCGGAAGGCGTGTCGGTAGGATTGAGAAGGCCCTCAAAGTATTCCCCCCACCGACTCACGACGTCCCTTGTAGAAGTCAGCAGAGCCCCGCCCTCACCATACACGGTGTTGACGGTGCACCGCTTCCCCCCCCTGAGCCGCCGGATGGCGGACCAGAATCTCCTCGAGGCCGTCCGGAAGTCGTTCTCCATGGCCTCCCCGAACTCTTCCCAAGCCCGAGTTTTTGCCTCAGCAACCGCCGAGGCTGCGTTCCGCTTGGCCTGTCGGTACCCATCAGCTGCTTCCAGAGTCCCACTGGCCAAAAAGGCCCGATAGGACTCCTTCTTCAGCTTGACGGCCTCCCTCACCACTGGTGTCCACCAGCGGGTTCGGGGATTGCCGCCACGACAGGCACCAACCACCTTACGGCCACAGCTCCGGTCGGCCGCCTCAACAATGGAGGCACGGAACATGTCCCATTCGGGCTCAATGTCCCCCACCTCCCTCGGGACATGGTTGAAGCTCTGCCGGAGGTGGGAGTTGAAACTCCTCCTTACAGGGGATTCCGCCAGCCGTTCCCAACAGACCCTCACAATACGTTTGGGCCTGCCAGGTCTGACCGGCTTCCTCCCCCACCAGCGGAGCCAACTCACCACCAGGTGGTGATCAGTTGACAGCTCCGCCCCTCTCTTCACCCGAGTGTCCAGGACATACGGCCGCAAGTCTGACGATACAACCACAAAGTCGATCATCGAGCTGAGGCCTAGGGTGTCCTGGTGCCAGGTGCACATATGGACACCCTTATGCCTGAACATGGTGTTCGTTATAGACAGTCCGTGACGAGCACAGAAGTCCAACAACAAAACACCACTCTGATTCAGATCGGGGGGGCCGTTCCTCCCAATCACGCCCCTCCAGGTCTCACTGTCATTGCCCACGTGAGCATTGAAGTCTCCCAGCAGGACGAGGGAGTCTCCCGGAGGAGCACTCTCCAGTGCCTCCTCCAGGGACTCCAAAAAGGGTGGGTACTCTGAACTGCCGTTCGGTGCATAAGCACAAACAACAGTCAGGACCCGTCCCCCCACCCTAAGGCGGAGGGAGGCTACCCTCTCGTCTACCGGGGTGAACCCCAATGTACAGGCGCACAGCCGGGGGGCAATAAGTATGCCCACACCTGCTCTACGCCTCTCACCACGGGCAACTCCAGAGTGGAAGAGAGTCCAACCCCTCTCGAGGAGGCTGGTTCCGGAGCCCAAGCCATGTGTCGAGGTGAGTCCAACTATATCTAGCCGGAACCGCTCAGCCTCGCGCACCAGCTCAGGCTCCTTCCCCAGCAGAGAGGTGACGTTCCACGTCCCAAGAGCCAGCTTCAGTAGCCGAGGATCAGACCGCCAAGGTCCCCGCCTTCGGCTGCCGCCCAGCTCACACTGCACCCGACCCCCATGGCCCCTCCCACGGGTGGTGAGCCCGTGGGAAGGGGGACCCGTGCCGTTTCTTCGGGCTGTGCCCGACCGAGCCCCACGGGCACAGACCCGGCCACCAGGCGCTCGCCAGCGTGCCCCACCCCTGGGCCTGGCTCCAGGGGGGGGCCCCGGTAACCCACGCCCGGGCAAAGGAACACGGTATCCAAAAACATCATTCATCATAGGGGTTTTGTGAGTTGTTCTTTGTCTGGTCCCTCATCTAGGATCTGTTTGCCATGGGTGACCCTACCAGGGGCTTAAAGCCCCAGACAACATAGCTCCCAGACTCATTGGGGCACGCAAACCCCCCCACCACGATAAGGTGACAGCTCACGGGGAGGTATATATATATATATATATATATATATATATATATATATATACATATATAAATATATATATATATAAATGTATATATATATATATATATATATATATATATATATATATATATACATATATAAATATATATATATATAAATGTATATATATATATATATATATATATATATATATATATATATATATACACATATACACCCACATCCACATAAACCCTTATGTCTAAATATGCCTACACATTTACATAGCCCCTACTCATATACACTCATTTATATACTCTTATATATACTAAATTCTATTGCTGTCATGGGTGCTGTCATGGATGCTTTCTGGAAAGAAGATGAGTTGAGTAGGCTAATCAGTTGTCAAGTGACACCTGAGTGCACAATTGATCAATTCCAGCTGAGAGGCTCTGTGGTATGTGACGTCTCACCTCTGTGTTGCTAGTTTAATCTTTTTTGGATTCTTCTTGCATATTCATTTGCGATGCTTCTATTTGTCCATGCTCTCCCAGAGGAGTGTGTTACAATCCCACTTCTGACTCTGTTTGTAGCGACTCCACAATCTCTTTCCGCAAGCAACAAAATTTGGGAAAACTTACCTCGTTGTTTGGTTTCCGGAACGATAGTTAGTAGACATGGTGCCAGTTTCCGTAGTGTAGTGGTTATCACGTTCGCTTCACACGCGAAAGGTCCTCAGTTCGAAACTGGGCGGAAACATTATTTGCTCCTCCTTTATTTATTTCAACCTTGTTTGAAGATGTATGACTGCACGTTACTGATAGCAACATCAACATATTCATAATCATGGATAGGAGGGGAGCCTCATCTGCTATCCTTGACGTGTAAAATCAATTTTTGAAGGTTTTTAAAAGATTCTCTGATTCTAAAGTGTGAAACGGACTTTGGCGAACCCCAAGCTGCTGAGCAAAAATGGCAACCTTGCCGTCAAGGAATCAAACCCTGTTCCTCTATTTGACAGGTGGATTCTAACCTTTGACCAGTGAAGATACAGAATGTGTTGTTTGACTGTCGTGCCAATGCTGAGAATACAAACTGTAAGAGTATCAATGAAAAATCTACACAAAAAAAAACAGGTTGCTGAAACCCTTTCATTGTCAAGCATTTGCATGACTGAAAGCGTAAATTGACTGTGGAAGGGGTTCCATGGTGTAAAGGTCAGCACTCTGGACTCTGAATCCAGTGATCTGAGTTCAAATCTCAGTGGAACCTTCAGGTGTGTGCTGTCAGGGGTGCTGTCATGGATGCAAGCAGACTGCAAGAAAGCTGGAGAGACAGTGGCGTTCCTCTAATTTAGAAGAGTCTCAGTTAGTCTGGAAAGATAGTTTAATAATGTATAAGAAAGCCCTTCGTAAAGCTAGAACTGCTTATTATTCATCATTGATAGAAGAGAATAAGAACAATCCCAGATTTCTTTTCAGCACTGTAGCCAGTCTGACTAAGAGTCCGAGCTCTGCTGAGCCAGGTATTCCTTTAACTCTCAGCAGTGATGATTTCATGAGCTTCTTTATTAATAAAATTGTTTCTATCAGAGAGAAGATTGATGGAGTCCTTCCCACTATTATCAGTGATGTATCATCAAGTACAGCAGCTTTAGAAGTATCTTTAGAACCTGATTTGTATTTAGACGGCTTCTGCCCAGTTGATCTCTCTGAACTAACAACAGCAATAGTCTCTTCTAAACCATCAACTTGTGTTTTAGACCCAATCCCAACCAGACTGTTCAAGGAGTTTTTCCCATTAATTGACACTTCCATATTGGATTTGATCAATATGTCTTTGTTGACAGGATATGTACCTCAGACTTTTAAGGTTGCTGTAATTAAACCTTTACTTAAAAAACCTACTCTTGATTCAGAGGTGTTGGCTCATTATAGACCTATATCCAATCTCCCTTTTATGTCTAAAGTTCTTGAAAAAATAGTTGCAGCTCAGCTTTGTGATCATTTACACAGAAATAATCTGTTTGAAGAGTTTCAGTCAGGATTCAGAGTGCATCATAGCACAGAAACTGCACTGCTGAAAGTTACCAAAGTTACCAATCTCCTCTTAGCCTCTGATAGCGGACTTGTGTCTGTGCTTGTCCTGTTGGATCTCAGTGCTGCATTTGATACGGTCGATCACAGTATCTTATTACACAGACTTGAACATGTTATTGGGATTAAAGGAACTGCATTAGGCTGGTTTAAGTCATATTTATCTGATAAATTTCAGTTTGTTCTTGTAAATGAAGAATCTTCCTCACACACCAGAGTAAGTCATGGAGTTCCCCAGGGTTCTGTGCTTGGACCGATTCTTTTCACTTTATACATGCTTCCATTAGGTAACATTATTAGACAGCATGGCATAAATTTCCATTGCTATGCTGATGATACTCAGCTGTACTTATCTATAAAACCAGATTAACCCAATAGGTTGGTCAGACTACAAGCATGTCTTAAAGACATAAAGACCTGGATGACTCAGAACTGTCTGCTTCTAAATTCAGACAAAACTGAAGTCGTTATGTTTGGACCTGAGCGTTTCAGGGAGAAATTGTCTAGCTATATAGTTACTCCAGATGGTATTTCCTTGGCTTCTAGTTCTACAGTGAGGAACCTTGGAGTTATTTTTGACCAGAATTTATCATTTGACTCGCATATAAAACAGGTTTCTAGGACTGCCTTCTTTCACCTTCGTAATATTGTTAAAATCAGGAACATCTTGTCTCAGAGTGATGCAGAAAAATTAGTCCATGCATTTGTTACTTCAGGATTGGATTACTGTAATTCTTTATTATTGGGCTATCCAATATATTCTCTGAAAAGCCTTCAGTTGATCCAAAATGCTGCAGCCAGAGTTTTGATGAGAACTAACAGGAGAGATCATATTTCTCCAGTTTTAGCTTCTCTTCATTGGCTCCCTGTTAAATTCAGAATAGAATTTAAGATTCTTCTCCTTACATATAAAGCTCTTAATGACCGAGCTCCATCATATCTTAAAGATCTCATTGTAAGATATTTTCCTAACAGAGCACTTCGTTCCCAAACTGCAGGTTTACTTGAGGTTCCCAGAGTTTCTAAAAGTAGAATGGGAGGCAGAGCCTTCAGTTATCAGGCCCCTCTCTTGTGGAATAAGCTGCCAGTAAATGTCCGGGAAGCAGACACCCTTTCCACTTTTAAGACCAGGCTTAAAACTTTCCTTTTTTATAAAGCTTATAGTTAGGTCTGTTGAATCTGATAGTGTGTCTGCAAGTGTGTCTTGTTCTGCCTCCACCTCTGGCACCCTCTATGCTTTCATTACCCCCTACCCGAACCAGGGTTTGCATCCCCACCCCGCTGTGACTGGTGTGCAGTTGGTGAGAGTGAGTTGTATGGCTTTGTTTTTGCTGGTATTTTTAGTGATTATAGGACTGTTTAGGTGAGTTTGTCTGCTGAATCTGCTAGTGTGTCTTGTCCTGCCTCCACCTCTGGCACCTTCTATACTTTCATTACCCCCTACCCGAACCAGGATTTGAATCCCATTCCCGCTTATCTTACCTCTTTTATTTCTCCCCCTACCCGAACCAGGGTTTGCATCCCCACCCCGCTGTGACTGGTGTGCAGTTGGTGAGAGGCTGAGGTAGCTTGTGGCTGTAAAAAGATGGTTGTTGTGGTGTGAGGAGCAGATGTATATAGGGAGAATAGGGAATTACTCACTGAGTCTAATCCTTTATTTATTTATTTTTTCGTTAGCACAAGTTTCTTGTGTTTACCTTAAATAGGGATGTCTCAGGTAATCCTGAAACATCCCATAGTTAAGTTGCTATAGGCCTAGACTGCTGGGGGGCCTCATCTGTCACACCTTTCCTCACTTTACTCTCTTTATGTATATGTGATATTATTGTGGTCATTAACTCGTGTTTCCCTGTTCCAACAGATATCCTTTGAATGGTGTTACAGTGCCGCCGAAAATGTGACATTTGCAGACTGCAGGCAACTGATTGGCCAGGGAGTGATGTCACTGGATGAGTCATGAAAGCCACTCCTAACAAGAACCCGGCAACAGCAACAGTTGGATTTGATGAATTCTGTGATCATCAACGAGGTGGATTACTAGACGTAAAGACACAGACCAAGTAGCAGGTATACCTTCGCCTTGATGTCCTAAATTGTTGTGTCATGTTTTGTCCAATAAAAGTGACATCACAGGACTTTTGGACCTCCTTGCTATAACGACCCCACCCACATTGAGGTGGTTGTGAGTAAGTACGAGTGGAAAAGAGCTTAATGTAGCAGGAGAACTGCCTCATTGCACATCAGAATTGTGTATGTTAATGGGAGGAACTGAAGGCCCGTCTTAAGAGATAAATGCCCTTTTTCACCATGGCCTGACATGGCTTTCTTCAAGGTCTTCTAATAAGAAAGTAAGATTTAAGCAAGAAATTAGTGTCAGGAGTGGGATTTGAACCCACACCTCCTTTTGGAGACCAGAAGTCCCTGTGCTAAGGAAGGAATGAAGCCTTGAGTCTGGCACCTTAGACCGCTCGGCCATCCTGACACCATTACCTCCCTGACTGTGTAAAATATGACAAACGTGAACCAAAATGCAAAACGCTACTCTACTTGACTATATTCGACTCAGGTTTTAGGGTTTTTCATGAGGTAGTAACAGCTGGTAGCAGCTACATTTTTAGCACCTACACGGCAGGGATTCGAGTTGAGTCCAGCCGAAAATGTGACGTCTACAGAATGCAGGCCACTGATTGGCCAGGGAGTGATGTCACTGGATGAGTAATGAAAGCAAGAGAGGGCCAGAGGCCATGGGTTGTTATTCAGATTTTCCTTCTTTTGTTTTAAAGTGAATGATCATACTTGAGCAAAAAGGGAATACAGAAATGACATGAGCCCAAAGAAAGGTAAATGTAATGCTCTTGCGCAAGTTTGAATGTTTTTTATTCATATTGTGCATTACAGGAGGTTTGTGATCATTCAAAGAGGCACCACTGAGGACGCTGTGATGGTGGTAACAGGGCTGAACTTTGACTTTAAGTGCTGGATGAAACTTCTGTTGATTATTAAAACTGCTACGCCCAACGTGGGGCTCGAACCCACGACCCTGAGATTAAGAGTCTCATGCTCTACCGACTGAGCTAGCCGGGCTATTCACATGTTACAAAACATGCCTTCCGAAAAAAAAAGAAGAGATAAAACAAGCCAAAGTCAACTTTCAGAGATTTCAAATGACATCGGAACACATTCCTCCCTTTTCAACCTCTACCTACTCCACTCGACTGGATCCCACTCAGCTGTTAGGGTTTTCCATGAGGTAATACCACCTGGCACAAGGTGGAACATTTTGAGCACCTACTCGGTCGGGGTCGAGTTGAGTCCAGCCGAAAATGTGACATTTACAGACTGCAGGCAACTGATTGGCCAGGGAGTGATGTCACTGGATGAGTCATGAAAGCCACTCCTTAACAAGAACCCGGCAACAGCAACAGTTACATTTGATGTATTCTGTGATCATCAATGAGGTGGATTACTAGACGCAAAGACACAGACCAAGTAGCAGGTATACCTTCGCCTTGATGTCCTAAATTGTTGTGTCATGTTTTGTCCAATAAAAGTGACATCACAGGACTTTTGGACCTCCTTGCTATAACGACCCCACCCACATTGAGGTGGTTGTGAGTAAGTACGAGTGGAAAAGAGCTTAATGTAGCAGGAGAACTGCCTCATCGCACATATGAATTGTGTATGTTAATGGGAGGAATTGAAGGCCCGTCTTCAGAGATAAATGCCCTTTTTCACCATGGCCTGACATGGCTTTCTTCAAGGTCTTCTAATAAGAAAGTAAGATTCAAGCAAGAAATTAGTGTCAGGAGTGGGATTTGAACCCACGCCTCCTTTTGGAGACCAGAAGTCCCTGTGCTAAGGAAGGAATGAAGCCTTGAGTCTGGCGCCTTAGACCGCTCGGCCATCCTGACACCACTACTTCCCTGACTGTGTAAAATATGACAAACGTGAACCAAAATGCAAAACGCTACTCTACTTGACTATATTCGACTCAGGTTTTAGGGTTTTTCATGAGGTAGTAACAGCTGGTAGCAGCTACATTTTTAGCACCTACACGGCAGGGATTCGAGTTGAGTCCAGCCGAAAATGTGACGTCTACAGACTGCAGGCCACTGATTGGCCAGGGAGTGATGTCACTGGATGAGTAATGAAAGCAAGAGAGGGCCAGAGGCCATGGGTTGTTATTCAGATTTTCCTTCTTTTGTTTTAAAGTGAATGATCATACTTGAGCAAAAAGGGAATACAGAAATGACATGAGCCCAAAGAAAGGTAAATGTAATGCTCTTGCGCAAGTTTGAATGTTTTTTATTCATATTGTGCATTACAGGAGGTTTGTGATCATTCAAAGAGGCACCACTGAGGACGCTGTGATGGTGGTAACAGGGCTGAACTTTGACTTTAAGTGCTGGATGAAACTTCTGTTGATTATTAAAACTGCTACGCCCAACGTGGGGCTCGAACCCACGACCCTGAGATTAAGAGTCTCATGCTCTACCGACTGAGCTAGCCGGGCTATTCACATGTTACAAAACATGCCTTCCGAAAAAAAAAGAAGAGATAAAACAAGCCAAAGTCAACTTTCAGAGATTTCAAATGACATCGGAACACATTCCTCCCTTTTCAACCTCTACCTACTCCACTCGACTGGATCCCACTCAGCTGTTAGGGTTTTCCATGAGGTAATACCACCTGGCACAAGGTGGAACATTTTTAGCACCTACTCGGTCGGGGTCGAGTTGAGTCCAGCCGAAAATGTGACATTTACAGACTGCAGGCAACTGATTGGCCAGGGAGTGATGTCACTGGATGAGTCATGAAAGCCACTCCTAACAAGAACCCGGCAACAGCAACAGCTGGATTTGATGTATTCTGTGATCATCAACGAGGTGGATTACTAGAAGCAAAGACACAGACCAAGTAGCAGGTATACCTTCACCTTGATGTCCTAAATTGTTGTGTCATGTTTTGTCCAATAAAAGTGACATCACAGGACTTTTGGACCATTTTTCTATAATGACCCTGCCCACATTGAGGTGGTTGTGAGTAAGTACGAGTGGAAAAGAGCTTATTGTAGCAGGAGAACTGCCTCATCGCACATCAGAATTGTGTATGTTAATGGGAGGAACTGAAGTCCTGTCTTCAGAGATAAATGCCTTTTTTCACCATGGCCTGACATGGCTTTCTTCATGGTCTTCTAATAAGCAAGTAAGATTTAAGCAAGAAATTAGTGTCAGAAGTGGGATTTGAACCCACGGCTCCTTTTAAAGACCAGAAGTCCCTGTGCTAAGGAAGGAATGAAGCCTTGAGTCTGGCGCCTTAGACCGCTCGGCCATCCTGACACCACTACTTGCCTGACTGTGTAAAATATGACAAACGTGAACCAAAATGCAAAACGCTACTCTACTTGACTATATTCGACTCAGGTTTTAGGGTTTTCCATGAGGTAGTAACAGCTGGTAGCAGCTACATTTTTAGCACCTACACGGCAGGGATTCGAGTTGAGTCCAGCCGAAAATGTGACGTCTACAGACTGCAGGCCACTGATTGGCCAGGGAGTGATGTCACTGGATGAGTAATGAAAGCAAGAGAGGGCCAGAGGCCATGGGTTGTTATTCAGATTTTCCTTCTTTTGTTTTAAAGTGTCCGGCACTCCATACTCCCGGAGCACCCCCCACAAGAGTCCCCGAGGGACACGGTCGAACGCCTTCTCCAAGTCCACAAAACACATGTAGACCGGTTGGGCGAACTCCCAAACACCCTCCAGGACCCTGCGGAGGGTATAGAGCTGGTCCACTGTTCCACGGCCGGGACGAAAACCACACTGCACCTCCTGAATCCGAGATTCGACTATCCGTCGGATCCTCCTCTCCAGTACCCCCGAATAGACCTTACCAGGGAGGCTGAGGAGTGTGATCCCCCTATAGTTGGAACACACCCTCCGGTCCCCCTTTTTAAAGAGGGGGACCACCACCCCAATCTGCCAGTCCAGAGGCACTGCCCCCGATGTCCACGCGATGCTGCAGAGGCGTGTCAACCAAGACAGCCCCACAACATCCAGAGCCTTGAGGAACTCAGGACGGACCTCATCCACCCCTGGGGCCTTGCCACCGAGGAGTTTTTTGACCACCTCGGCGACCTCAGCCCCAGAGATGGGAGGTCCCACGTCCGAGCTCCCCAACTCTGCTTCCTCATCGGAAGGCGTGTCGGTAGGATTGAGAAGGCCCTCAAAGTATTCCCCCCACCGACTCACGACGTCCCTTGTAGAAGTCAGCAGAGCCCCGCCCTCACCATACACGGTGTTGACGGTGCACCGCTTCCCCCCCCTGAGCCGCCGGATGGCGGACCAGAATCTCCTCGAGGCCGTCCGGAAGTCGTTCTCCATGGCCTCCCCGAACTCTTCCCAAGCCCGAGTTTTTGCCTCAGCAACCGCCGAGGCTGCGTTCCGCTTGGCCTGTCGGTACCCATCAGCTGCTTCCAGAGTCCCACTGGCCAAAAAGGCCCGATAGGACTCCTTCTTCAGCTTGACGGCCTCCCTCACCACTGGTGTCCACCAGCGGGTTCGGGGATTGCCGCCACGACAGGCACCAACCACCTTACGGCCACAGCTCCGGTCGGCCGCCTCAACAATGGAGGCACGGAACATGTCCCATTCGGGCTCAATGTCCCCCACCTCCCTCGGGACATGGTTGAAGCTCTGCCGGAGGTGAGAGTTGAAACTCCTCCTTACAGGGGATTCCGCCAGCCGTTCCCAACAGACCCTCACAATACGTTTGGGCCTGCCAGGTCTGACCGGCTTCCTCCCCCACCAGCGGAGCCAACTCACCACCAGGTGGTGATCAGTTGACAGCTCCGCCCCTCTCTTCACCCGAGTGTCCAAGACATACGGCCGCAAGTCTGACGATACAACCACAAAGTCGATCATCGAGCTGAGGCCTAGGGTGTCCTGGTGCCAGGTGCACATATGGACACCCTTATGCCTGAACATGGTGTTCGTTATGGACAGTCCGTGACGAGCACAGAAGTCCAACAACAAAACACCACTCTGATTCAGATCGGGGGGGCCGTTCCTCCCAATCACGCCCCTCCAGGTCTCACTGTCATTGCCCACGTGAGCATTGAAGTCTCCCAGCAGGACGAGGGAGTCTCCCGGGGGAGCACTCTCCAGTGCCTCCTCCAGGGACTCCAAAAAGGGTGGGTACTCTGAACTGCCGTTCGGTGCATAAGCACAAACAACAGTCAGGACCCGTCCCCCCACCCTAAGGCGGAGGGAGGCTACCCTCTCGTCTACCGGGGTGAACCCCAATGTACAGGCGCACAGCCGGGGGGCAATAAGTATGCCCACACCTGCTCTACGCCTCTCACCACGGGCAACTCCAGAGTGGAAGAGAGTCCAACCCCTCTCGAGGAGGCTGGTTCCGGAGCCCAAGCCATGTGTCGAGGTGAGTCCAACTATATCTAGCCGGAACCGCTCAGCCTCGCGCACCAGCTCAGGCTCCTTCCCCAGCAGAGAGGTGACGTTCCACGTCCCAAGAGCCAGCTTCAGTAGCCGAGGATCAGACCGCCAAGGTCCCCGCCTTCGGCTGCCGCCCAGCTCACACTGCACCCGACCCCCATGGCCCCTCCCACGGGTGGTGAGCCCGTGGGAAGGGGGACCCGTGCCGTTTCTTCGGGCTGTGCCCGACCGAGCCCCACGGGCACAGACCCGGCCACCAGGCGCTCGCCAGCGTGCCCCACCCCTGGGCCTGGCTCCAGGGGGGGGCCCCGGTAACCCACGCCCGGGCAAAGGAACACGGTATCCAAAAATATCATTCATCATAGGGGTTTTGTGAGCTGTTCTTTGTCTGGTCCCTCATCTAGGATCTGTTTGCCATGGGTGACCCTACCAGGGGCTTAAAGCCCCAGACAACATAGCTCCCAGACTCATTGGGGCACGCAAACCCCCCCACCACGATAAGGTGACAGCTCTCGGTCCCTGTATGACCGGTGTCAGAGTTTGGTCCGCATTGCCGGCAGTAAGTCGGACATGTTTCCTGTGAGGGTTGGACTCCGTCAGGGCTGCCCTTTGTCACCGATTCTGTTCCTAATTTTTATGGACAGAATTTCTAGGCGCAGCCAGGGCGTTGAGGGGGTCCGGTTTGGAGATCTCAGAATCGGGTCCCTGCTCTTTGCGGACGATGTGGTTCTGTTGGCGTCCTCAGGCCGTGACCTTCAGCTCTCACTGGAGCGGTTCGCAGCAGAATGTGAAGCGGCTGGGATGAGAATCAGCACCTCCAAGTCCGAGACCATGGTCTTCGACAGGAAAAGGGTGGAATGCCCTCTCCGGGTCGGGAATGAGATCCTTCCCCAAGTGGAGGAGTTCAAGTATCTCGGGGTCTTGTTCACGAGTGAGGGACGAATGGAGCAGGAGATTGACAGACGGATCGGTGCGGCGTCTGCAGTGATGCGGGCTCTGCACCGGCCCGTCGTGGTGAAGAAGGAGCTGAGCCAGAAGGCGAAGCTCTCGATTTACCGGTCAATCTATGTTCCTACCCTCACCTATGGTCACGAGCTGTGGGTAGTGACCGAAAGAACGAGATCGCGAATACAAGCGGCCGAAATGAGTTTCCTCCGCAGGGTGTCTGGGCTCTCCCTTAGAGATAGGGTGAGAAGCTCGGTCATCCGGGAGAGGCTCGGAGTAGAACCGCTGCTCCTCCGCATCGAGAGGAGTCAGATGAGGTGGCTCGGGCATCTGGTTAGGATGCCTCCTGGACGCCTCCCTGGTGAGGTGTTCCGGGCCCGTCCCACTGGGAGGAGGCCCCGGGGAAGACCCAGGACACGTTGGAGAGACTATGTCTCTCGGCTGGCCTGGGAACGCCTCGGGGTCCCCCCAGAAGAGCTGGAGGAAGTGGCCGGGGACAGGGACGTCTGGGTCTCTTTGCTCAAGCTGCTGCCCCCGCGACCCGATCCCCAGACCAGCGGAAGATGATGGATGGATGGATGGATGGATGTTTTAAAGTGAATGATCATACTTGAGCAAACGGGGAATACAGAAATGACATCAGCCCAAAGAAAGGTAAACGTAATGCTCTTGCACAAGTTTGAATGTTTTTTACTCATATTGTGCATTTCAGGACATTTGTGATCATTCAAAGAGGCACCACTGAGGACGCTGTGATGGTGGTAACAGAGCTGAACTTTGACTTTAAGTTCTGGATCAAACAGCTGTTGATTATTAAAACTGCTACATCTGTTGGTTATTAAAACTGCTACGCCCAACGTGGGGCTCAAACCCACAACACTGAGATTAAGAGTCTCATGCTCTACTGACTGAGCTAGCCGGGCTATTCACATATTATAAAACATGCCTTCTGAGAAAAAAAAAAGAGATAAAACAAGCCAAAGTCAACTTTCAGAGATTTCAAATGACTTAGGAACATATTCCTCCCTTTTCAACCTCTACCTACTCCACTCGACTGGATCCCACTCAGCTGTTAGGGTTTTCCATGAGGTAATACCACCTGGCACAAGGTGGAACATTTTTAGCACCTACTCGGTCGGGGTCGAGTTGAGTCCAGCCAAAAATGTGACATTTACACACTGCAGGAAACTGATTGGCCAGGGAGTGATGTCACTGGATGAGTCATGAAAGCCACTCCTTAACAAGAACCCGTCAACAGCAACAGTTGGATTTGATGTATTCTGTGATCATCAATGAGGTGGATTACTAGACGCAAAGACACAGACCAAGTAGCATGTATACCTTCACCTTGATGTCCTAAATTGTTGTGTCATGTTTTGTCCAATAAAAGTGACATCACAGGACTTTTGGACCATTTTTCTATAATGACCCCGCCAACATTGAGGTGGTTGTGAGTAAGTACGAGTGGAAAAGAGCTTAATGTAGCAGGAGAACTGCCTCATTGCACATCAGAATTGTGTATGTTAATGGGAGGAACTGAAGGCCCGTCTTCAGAGATAAATGCCCTTTTTCACCATGGCCTGACATGGCTTTCTTCAAGGTCTTCTAATAAGAAAGTAAGATTCAAGCAAGAAATTAGTGTCAGGAGTGGGATTTGAACCCACGCCTCCTTTTGGAGACCAGAAGTCCCTGTGCTAAGGAAGGAATGAAGCCTTGAGTCTGGCGCCTTAGACCGCTCGGCCATCCTGACACCACTACTTCCCTGACTGTGTAAAATATGACAAACGTGAACCAAAATGCAAAACGCTACTCTACTTGACTATATTCGACTCAGGTTTTAGGGTTTTTCATGAGGTAGTAACAGCTGGTAGCAGCTACATTTTTAGCACCTACACGGCAGGGATTCGAGTTGAGTCCAGCCGAAAATGTGACGTCTACAGACTGCAGGCCACTGATTGGCCAGGGAGTGATGTCACTGGATGAGTAATGAAAGCAAGAGAGGGCCAGAGGCCATGGGTTGTTATTCAGATTTTCCTTCTTTTGTTTTAAAGTGAATGATCATACTTGAGCAAACGGGGAATACAGAAATGACATGAGCCCAAAGAAAGGTCAAAGTAATGCTCTTGCAAAAATTTGAATGTTATTTATTCATATTGTGCATTTCAGGAGGTTTGTGATCATTCAAAGAGGCACCACTGAGGACGCTGTGATGGTGGTGACAGGGCTGAACTTTGACTTTAAGTGCTGGATCAAACATCTGTTGATTATTAAAACTGCTACGCCCAACGTGGGGCTCAAACCCAAGACCCTGAGATTAAGAGTCTCATGCTCTACCGACTGAGCTAGCCGGGCTATTCACAAGTTATAAAACATGCCTTCCGAGAAAAAAAAAAAAGAGATAAAAAAAGCCAAAGTCAACTTTCAGAGATTTCGAATGACATCGGAACACATTCCTCCCTTTTCAACCTCTACCTACTCCACTCGACTGGATCCCACTCAGCTGTTAGGGTTTTCCATGAGGTAATACCACCTGGCACAAGGTGGTACATTTTTAGCACCTACTCGGTCGGGGTCGAGTTGAGTCCAGCCGAAAATGTGACATTTACACACTGCAGGAAACTGATTGGCCAGGGAGTGATGTCACTGGATGAGTCATGAAAGCCACTCCTTAACAAGAACCCGTCAACAGCAACAGTTGGATTTGATGTATTCTGTGATCATCAATGAGGTGGATTACTAGACGCAAAGACACAGACCAAGTAGCATGTATACCTTCACCTTGATGTCCTAAATTGTTGTGTCATGTTTTGTCCAATAAAAGTGACATCACAGGACTTTTGGACCATTTTTCTATAATGACCCCGCCAACATTGAGGTGGTTGTGAGTAAGTACGAGTGGAAAAGAGCTTAATGTAGCAGGAGAACTGCCTCATTGCACATCAGAATTGTGTATGTTAATGGGAGGAACTGAAGGCCCGTCTTCAGAGATAAATGCCCTTTTTCACCATGGCCTGACATGGCTTTCTTCAAGGTCTTCTAATAAGAAAGTAAGATTCAAGCAAGAAATTAGTGTCAGGAGTGGGATTTGAACCCACGCCTCCTTTTGGAGACCAGAAGTCCCTGTGCTAAGGAAGGAATGAAGCCTTGAGTCTGGCGCCTTAGACCGCTCGGCCATCCTGACACCACTACTTCCCTGACTGTGTAAAATATGACAAACGTGAACCAAAATGCAAAACGCTACTCTACTTGACTATATTCGACTCAGGTTTTAGGGTTTTTCATGAGGTAGTAACAGCTGGTAGCAGCTACATTTTTAGCACCTACACGGCAGGGATTCGAGTTGAGTCCAGCCGAAAATGTGACGTCTACAGACTGCAGGCCACTGATTGGCCAGGGAGTGATGTCACTGGATGAGTAATGAAAGCAAGAGAGGGCCAGAGGCCATGGGTTGTTATTCAGATTTTCCTTCTTTTGTTTTAAAGTGAATGATCATACTTGAGCAAACGGGGAATACAGAAATGACATGAGCCCAAAGAAAGGTCAAAGTAATGCTCTTGCAAAAATTTGAATGTTATTTATTCATATTGTGCATTTCAGGAGGTTTGTGATCATTCAAAGAGGCACCACTGAGGACGCTGTGATGGTGGTGACAGGGCTGAACTTTGACTTTAAGTGCTGGATCAAACATCTGTTGATTATTAAAACTGCTACGCCCAACGTGGGGCTCAAACCCAAGACCCTGAGATTAAGAGTCTCATGCTCTACCGACTGAGCTAGCCGGGCTATTCACAAGTTATAAAACATGCCTTCCGAGAAAAAAAAAAAAGAGATAAAAAAAGCCAAAGTCAACTTTCAGAGATTTCGAATGACATCGGAACACATTCCTCCCTTTTCAACCTCTACCTACTCCACTCGACTGGATCCCACTCAGCTGTTAGGGTTTTCCATGAGGTAATACCACCTGGCACAAGGTGGTACATTTTTAGCACCTACTCGGTCGGGGTCGAGTTGAGTCCAGCCGAAAATGTGACATTTACAGACTGCAGGCAACTGATTGGCCAGGGAGTGATGTCACTGGATGAGTCATTTCGGTTGCTATGCGCCGACCTTATCGGCAGCAAGTCTGTGTAGCTCTCAATTTTTCTCATCGTTTATATGATTATTGGTCATTTTTCGTTTTTTGTTTCTATCTAAACATTTTTAGTTAGTTTTTATTGATCTGCTATTTTGTTTTAATTAATTTTTTTGACAATATGCACAACTACTAAAGCAGTGTACACAAGAGAAGAACTTTTGGCACTGTCAAAGATTGGACACGGAATTAAACATCCAATTCCGACCGAGCTTAAAAAGCTGTACCGTGAATGCAGAGCTGGAGCGAAACTAAAGGCAAAGAGGCACAACAGGAGGTGGAGGTACAAACCTTTTCTGCCCTCGGTGATCATGGGAAACGCTAACTCACTGCCTAACAAGTGTGATGAGTTAGAGGCGCTTGTGCGGAACCAACAGCTGTATAAGGAGATCAGTTTGATCTGTCTGTCTGAGTCCTGGCTGAACGACAGCACATCAGACTCATGTGTGGACATACCCGACTTCACAGCCGTACGAGCGGATCGTGACCCGAGTACGAGCGGCGGTAAGCGGAAAGGCGGGGGTGTTATACTTTTCTTTAATCAGAGATGGGTAAACCCCCGCAATGTGACCATTAAGGAGAGGGTTTAAGGAGAGGGTTTGATGCTGTCAGTTGGTTTCCGTGTGTTCTATGCGCCCAGAGAGTTCCCATACACAGTCGTCATCGTTGTTTACATTCCACCGAGGGCAGCACCTGTAACGGCGTGTGATGTCATCCATGAAGCCGTTGCTAGGATACAGACCCAGCATCCTGAGGCATTCATTGCAATCACAGGAGATTTCAACCACGTCTCTCTATCCTCCTGCCTGACTGGCTTTGTACAGTTTGTGGACTGTCCAACACGTGGAGAAAAGACATTAGATCTGTTCTATGCTAACGTGAAGAAGGCTTACGGTGCGTTCACACCAAACGCGGTCGATTACATACAAAGTCAATGCAAAGACGCGATTAGACGCGGATTCGAGCCGGCGGCGCAATGAGGCGTGGTGGGGCGGCGCGGTGAGGAGCGGTGAGGAGCGGTGAGGAGCGGTGAGGCGGTGCGGTGATGCGGTGGCCGTCGCGCGAGTGAAAATATGCGATTCGCCCGAGTTCAAAAAATCCAACTTTGGCGAAATATTCGCGCCAGACAGCCTATCAGCGTTGAGATTCTGGACTACGTCATTGCGTCCCGGGATCCCGCCTATTCCAGGAAAAATGGAAGATACACTTATAGTCGCCGTCTGTGGGCTCCCGGTGCTCTACGACACCACCTCACCCTCCTACCGGGATAGGAACCAGAAGGAGCTCGCCTGGAGGAGGGTGAGTGAGGCGACCGGTCTACCTGGTAAGTTGTGAAAATGTTGTGATTTCAGCTATCTGCTGTAGATACTTCTCTGTCTACAAAGTTAGCAGCACTAGCTAGCACTAGCAGCTAGCTAGCACTAGCAGCCTTCGCCGTCCGGTATATTGAATATTTATCTGTTTACGTTATTGTTCTTGTCAGTTGAAATATGCCGGAGGAGATGGAAGGGGCTCAGGGACACTTATTTAAAAGAGAGAAAGAAGGAGGCAGGATTGAAGAATGGGTCGGCAGCAGGGTCAGGGAAAAGGTGGAGGTACTCTGCGGTCCTCTCTTTTCTCGACCCCTTCGTCACCCCAAGGGAAACGAGCGGCAACATGGGGCGGGGGGTCGAGGAAGAGAGGTCCGCAGAGTACAGTCAGGATGAGGGAGCAGCAGGTGAGGACCAGGCAGCAGGAGCAGCAGCAGCAGCAGCAGCAGCAGCAGCAGAGAGTGACGTGAGAGGTTGGTTTTCAATGAAGACACACACAAGGGAAACATATGGGAAATAGTGTCACATAGATGAATAACCCTTTTTTTTTTTAAAAAAAGTCACTAGGTTGTGGTTAGGGGAAAATCAAAGTCTAGATAATATAATGGCTAACTTTATGATGTATTAATATTTGTCTAACAGACATCCCTGATCAGTCCTCTGATGCTAGTGACACCGAGGCATCTGCTGCTGCTGCTCCTGCTGCTGCTGCTCCATCAAGAGCAGTCACTGGTAAGCACATGACAAATTAGATTCCATTTTTTAAATGGCAAGAGTATGCAGTTATGTTTTCACGAGAACAACTACTTTATTTGTTGCCTTTTCATGTTTGATCCATAACTTTGTGTTTTTGGCTGATTTCATAATTTTCAGTCAGAAATAATGTCATGTCAAACTGTCATTATTAAAAAATCTGATCTAATTGAATCACCCTATATTTCAATTTTCATACAGCACCAAAGAGGGCCAGGAGGAGGATACAGGAAAGCCCCATAGAGGGGCTTCTGCTGGAGGTCCTCAAGAGGAGCGCTCTGCAACCCCCACCACCCCCACCCCCATCTGAGGATGAACTCTTCCTCAGGAGCCTGCTTCCTTCACTGCAGAGGTTGCCGCCCCAGCAGAAGGAAATTCTTAAATTTCAGATGTATAAATTGGTTTTTGAATCCACTTCTGTTTCGTTAAATTTGGAACCTGTTGAGTAGGCTGCTGGGGCGATAATCTCTGCAGTGAAGGAACCAGGCTCGCTCTCTCTCTCTCCCCCTCTCTCTCCCTCTCTCTCGTATATACACACACTGACACACACACACACATTTTCCCAATAAAACATTTTTTTGAATTTAAAATGACTGTTGGTCTTTTTCCATTTAGTAGTCATTTGTTATTATGTTTGTATGTTAGCAGTGGTTTTATGTTATTATGTAATATTATTGTGTTGTAATACAATGTAGACATGCCCAATTAAAGATGTTACAACACAATAATACTGTAAAATAAAAACAGACACAAATGTTCTCTGTGGTATAAATATGGATTAATGACACAGACACAGGTATATATTTATTTTGGTGCTCATATTAAAGAATATTTGCCCTGCAGTAATGTGTGGGTGGCTCTTAAAAGAGCCGTTTTGGGGGTGCACTACACGGTGTCTTGCCATGGGACAGCTCCCTCTGCAGAGAAGAAGGATGTGAAGGTCTCCCTCACCCTGACGGCCTCTCTTCCCGCGTTGTTGGCAGCAAGTCTTCCCAGACCTGGCAGTGGCTCCACTTCACCAGCTGGGATGCTCCTCCCTGCAGCTGTCTGGTTGGTACTCCTCATAAAGTTGTGGAGAACACAGGTCGCCTTCACACACTTCTCCGCAACTTCAGGTTGGACCTCGATGGCACGCCTGTACATCCTCCATTGTGAGGAAAGGATGCCAAAGGCACACTCCACCACCAGCCGAGCTCTGGACAGACGGTAATTAAACGCCCTTCTCTCTTTTGGCAGCACACGTCCAGGGAAGGGCCTCATGAGGTTTTTCCGGAGTGGAAATGCCTCATCACCGACGAACACGTGTGGCTGTGGTCCGCGGTGCTCAGCTCCTGGTAGCGGCAGGTCAGCAGGCAGTTGGAGAGTGCCAGACTGAAGCGCTTGACCAAAAGCTGAGTTGGCCAGAATCCCTCCGTCGCTGCTCCTCCCATAGCCCCCGAATCAACCACCCGAAAACAATAACGGGCATCTACAACTGCCAAGAGAACCAGAGAGAATGTTCCCTTGTAGTTGTAGAACTGGGATCCGCTGTTTGCAGGGGCTTTCAGCACAACGTGCTTCCCATCCAGCGCTCCACAGCAGAGAGGAAAATTCCACCGCTCCTCAAAACTCCCTGCGATGGACCTCCACTCCTCCGTGGTGGGCACAGCCATGAACTCCTCCACAAGGCAGTCCCAAATGGCAGTGACCACATCGCTGACAACAGAGGAGACGGTGGAGACCCCGACCCTGAAGCTGTTGGCGATGGTCCTGAAGGAGTCCCCAGTAGCTAGATATCTGCAGCACAGAAAATAATTCATTTAGCTGAGTTGTTCAAAACTATAGCAGTGGTTTTATTGACTTTTCAAAATACGAACATTAGTCAAATTCACCAGCTACTCAATGGTAAATTATTCATTTATTTTCTGTAGGCTATTTTAGTTGATGAGTAAAATATAATTTAAGAAATAGTTGTATTTAAGTAAAAGTAAAATGCCACTGTAGTAAAGTAGGTAGGCTACATTAATTCAGGCGACATGAGTACTAGATAGTGATGTTTTAAATAGATCTTTTTAATTGATTTATCTGCCACTCACCGGAGACAGATGGACAGGCGCTCCGCAGCTGAAATGGAGCGCCTGTAGTTGGTGTCCTGCCGAGAGATCACGGCACCGATCCTCCCCAGCAGGTCATCAAACTGGGTCCTGGTGAGCCTGAAATACCGCTGGAAGCGGCCGTCATCCAGACGCAACTCCTGGAGAAGGTGGTGAAATTCTCCGTGCTGAGTGCGCCTCCGGAGGATGTCACTGACCCAGACACGACGGCGTGTGCGTTTCTCGGACTTCCACCGCAGGTACAAGTACGCGATAGTACATATATCAGCCATGGTTGATGAGACAATGAAATGGAGGGAATGGCGCCAAATAGCCCGCTTTTTTTTTACTCGCGCGAAAGAGGCGTTTGAGGCGATGGAATTTAATTTACACCTGCGGCAACGATCGCGCGATGAAGGCAGTGCGAATATTCGCATCGCGTTTGGTGTGAACGCACTGTTACAGGGCAGTGTCTCTTCCAGCACTGGGTAGATCTGATCACAGCATGGTCTATCTACAACCCACATACAAACCGTGTGTACAAAGACTTCCTGTTACTACCAGATCTTTCAGGAAGTGGTCACCAGAGGCGAGTGATGCATTGAGAGACTGATTTGATGTCACAGACTGGGCTGTACTGCTGGAGGAAGATGAAATGGACATTGACATGGACAGGAGGCTCAGCACCATCACAGACTACATTAACTTCTGTAGGGACACTGTGATTCCAGTCAGGACTGTAAGGTGCTATCCAAATAACAAACCATGGATCACCAGTGACATCAAAGACCTCCTGAACCAGAAAAAGAGGGCGTTCCAGAATGGGTATAGAGAAAGGCGGAGGAGTGTACAACAGGAGCTTAAAAAGACATTACGTTGAGCTAAGGTGGAGTACAAGAAAAAGGTAGAGAGACAGCTGGAGAACAATAACACCAAGGAGGTGTGGAGAAGCATGAGGACCATCACTGGATACAGACTGAAGAACTCTCAGTCTGTAGAAGGTGATGTGGACAGAGCCAGCACTTTCAACCAATATTACAACAGGTTTGACAGTGTGGCTTTTCCCTCCTCTGCTGCTGCTCCCTCCACCCCCACCACTACAGCTGCTTCCTCTATACTGCTTCCACTGCCCTGCTGTAGTTCCACCTCAATGGCAACCTGCATCGCCAAGCCTCCTCCTCCGCCTGACTGCACCTCTACCTCTGCTGTCACCAACAAGCTTCTTCTGTCCAGCTGTACCTCCACCTCTGCAGCAACTTCCCCCGCCTGGTCTCCTGAGCCAAGCTACACCTCCACCTGTGTGGCAGCTTCCACCACCAGGCATCCTGAGCCCAGCTGCACTTCCACCTCTGCAGCAACTTCCACCGCCTGGTCTCCTGAGCCAAGCTACACCTCCACCTGTGTGGCAACTTCCACCACCAGGCATCCTGAGCCCAGCTGTACCTCCACCTCTGCAGCAACTTCCACCGCCTGGCCTCATCAGCCCAGCTGCACCTCCACCTCTGCGGCAGCTTCCACCACCAGGCATCCAGAGCCCAGCTGCACATCCACCTCTGCGGCAGCTTCCACCGCCTGGCCTCCTCGGTCCAGCTGCTCCTCCACCTCTGCAGCAACTCCCACCACTAGCCCTCCTCTGTCCAGCTGCACCCCGACCCCCAACTCTATGGTTGATAGCACCATCACTCCTGTCGTCATCCCTCCGCTACAACCTCTGTGTCTAACTATAGAGGAGGTTGGTGCTGAGCTCAGGAGACTTAAGTCAGGGAGGGCTTCAGGCCCAGATGGAGTCTGTCCAAGGCTTCTGAGGGACTGTGCTGGTCAACTAGCAGTCCCTCTTCAGAGGCTCTTTAATATGAGCATTCAGATGGAAAAAGTCCCGGTGCTGTGGAAAACTTCTTGTCTCATAGGGCAACCGGTGGAGCTGAATGACTACAGACCGGTGGCTTTGACATCTCATATCATGAAGACCTTGGAGAGACTCCTTGTTCGTCGCATGAGATTGCAGGTTGCTGAGGCTCTTGACCCCCTCCAGTTTGCCTACCAGAAACACATAGGAGTGGAAGACGCGATTCTGTACATGTTGCATCGGGCATATGCTTATCTGGATGTGCCTGGTTCATATGTGAGAGTCATGTTCTTTGACTTCTCCAGTGCCTTCAACACCATACAGCCTCCCATACTGAAAGACAAGCTGCTTGGTGTAGGTGTGGCCCCCTCCCTGACATCATGGATTAGCAGCTGCAGTGAGAGGCTCATCTCTCTGCGCTGCAGGACTGAGAGGTTCAGAAGGTCCTTCGTTCCCACAGCCATAAGGCTTTATAACAGTGACTGCTGAGTTCTTCTCAAATTGATTGATTGATTTTTATTTATTTGTTTATTTTGACATTTAGGCATTTATTATTATTTAGTTCGTAGTAGAATTATTATTGTTGTTTTATTGTTGTTAATTCAATCATTGTAAATATTTTAAAAAAAATTGAGCAACTTGACGAATTTGAATTTCCCCCATTGGGGGATAAATAAAGAATTATTCTATTCTATTCTATTCTATTCGCAAGAATGATGCCTGGGCCCGCCGACAGTATCACTAAATTTCCCTTTAAGCGGTCAGAATGGCCGAGCGGCCGAGAGCACTGGGCAGGTTTTGGGAATCCCCAACATTACATCTCCACTGGTATGATTTTCTTAGGATTCATTGCATTAAGGCTTTAAACAGTGCAGTATTAATGGTTTGCCCTCTGAGTCATAGTGCACAAATGTTAGACCTACTGACTGACCACGCATAGCATCTCGCTGTCCTCAGCCATATCCATGACCTGCATTTACAAAACCCCAAAGAGTATCGGCCAAAAACAAACATGAGCCTTGGAAAAGATAGCTTGCCAGCCAGCTGCCAATGTCACAGTGGTAACATCCATTTTTTTTGCATGAGCTGTTTCACTGTTTCTTCTGTGACCCTGAAGGGACTCTTTAGTTTTGTGTGACATTAACGTATAAGCTTTATTAAGGACTCTCTGTAGTTCCACATATAAAAATGATTTCTGACCAAGGTCCCCTTTATCTCTGGCAGTAGAAGAAACTGAAGTTCCTCAAAATGTCAGTAACAAGTTAGACTGGGTAAAATGAGCTTTATTTCTGTTGTCACACATTAAGACTGAAAGGGGCACCTAAAAAGATTTGGGATTCATGTTTGAACCTTATCAGAGGATGAAAGTGGAAGTGGACTTGACATATGGGTTGCCTCCTCAAAGGACCGGAACATGTGTATGATTTCCTGTGAGTTCCAATCTTCTTCAAAGCGATGTATTTTTTTTAACTGAAATGTACTTTTGATTGTGAAACTGCCACCAAGAAAGCAGCCACATTGGCAGTGGTGGGATTTGAACCCAGAGAGACTGGAGCCTAAATCCAGCGCCTTAGACCACTCGGCCACACTACCCAAGATATCTTTGAGCCAACTACAAGGGAGCGTCACCTTTAAAAGACGGACTGAACTGAAGGATTGTAAGCAACAGTTGTCAGTGGACCCTGTAAGATGAAACTTTTCTTACTCAGAATAACAACTGATGAGTACCAGTTGTAGTCTTGCCACTGTGCAACACCCATAGATATTTCTTGTGCTCTTCATCTAACGCCATGAAATCTTTACAGAAGAGAGCATAGCAAGAGAAGAGTATAAACTGGTGGAACTCAACAAGATGATCGACTAGCAGAGGATGGTTTCGATCCATCGACCTCTGGGTTATGGGCCCAGCACGCTTCCGCTGCGCCACTCTGCTTTTGCATTTCAGTCTGTAGACGTAAGACAGGAAATTGTGTTGGATGATACATTTGAGGATTTAAAGCACCTCGGAACAAGCGCTGTGCAACACCGTGTAACCCACTACTGAGTATGTACACGTCAATGATAGGCTCAGTTCAATAGACTAGAGAATAAGAGACACTAGGCTCTGGGGAGAGTAGGAAAAGACAGTGCAATTAAAAGAACACCACACAAGGATATAAGTTTTTCTTTCTTTAGTAATGAATTGAAAAGTTAGAGGTATTTACAATTGCCAAAATAAAAGATTTGACCCTTTTAAAATAAAATAAAAATGAATTGTCCTTCAAAAGTTGAGTAATAGTCCTTTAAATCCTCCAAATGGAAAAGTAAAGTTCCTTTAAGTTGTTGTTCCAAAAAAGAAAAGAGTTCCTTTCAAGCAGATCAGTTCAAGACGTTAAATCTTGGTTCAGTTCGCAAAGTGTTAATTCAAGTCAATAAGTCAAGTCAGTCATAGTCAGTGATGTGACACAAGCAGGCCACAATCCTACCAGATATGCCATGTGCAATGACATACAACAGGATCACACTCGAATGGGTGGTTGGCTCGCCATGTAATGCAGTCCACGAATCCTCAGTGGAATCCAGATCTAGCTCAAAAACTTGACCTGTGTAACCATACCCTTAGTTAAGCTACACATATAGGACAAAGTTCAATTCCTATCAAATATCATCAATCAGTTTAAACTTAAAGTAGTTGTGCAACATTTAAATCAATCTCCTCAAAAGAAAAGCTATGCTAACTGCATACACTTTGTTTACACTGAAAAGCATTGCATACCATTCAGTTAAATAACCATTATCAAGTAACAGGATAAATACTATGAAATAAACAACATTTTGTACTGAAATCACGGTAACCTTGCAATTATACACAAACATTACCGAGTACAGTGGTTATCATGAGGACACGTTCAGTCCTCTCACCTTGCACGCGCTGGGTGCGTGATCACAGCATGTGAAATACAGTCAGCTCATTCCGAGCTTTAAGCTTACTGTTTTCAACCAAAATATACCACTTTCACAATTAACACAACAAGTATTAACAAAACAAAATACAATTCTGAGGTTTCACCGAAGTATTTACCAATGATAAACAATATAAGACTTAGGTTACAACAGTAATAGACAAGTTGTCTTACCGAGACGATTCAACGGAAGAAAGACTCGACGAAACGAAGCTTCTGGTCACATACAGCATTTACAGAGCTGATCGCTCAGTACTCCAAAAGGAACTTAAGCTTCATAAACAAACTTAGAAATACTCCATCCATCCATTATCTATACCGCTGAATCCGTCGATCGGGTCGCGGGTGGGCTGGAGCCTATCCCAGCAGTCAATGGGCGAGAGGCGGGGTACACCCTGGACAGGCCGCCAGTCCATCGCAGGGCCACATAGAGACATACGAGACAAACAACCATGCACGCTCATACTCACTCCTAAGGACAATTTAGAGATGCCAATCAACCTAACATGCATGATTTGTTGGACAGTGGGAGGAAGCCGGAGAACCCACGCATACACGGGGAGAACATGCAAACTCCACACAGAAAGGCCCCAGCTGGGTGTTGAACCTGGAACCTTCTTGCTGTGAGGGGACGGTGCTAACCACCACACCACCGTGCAGCCCTACTTAGAAATACTTTTTTTTTTAATTGTTTCTAGCTCCGAGGAAAATGAAAGTCTCCAACTTTCTGGCTCTCCTCAACTCGAAAACTGAACGGCTCCGCGAAAAGCCGAATGCTTGCAAAATAGCATGTCAAAATAAAAGCACCAAAACTTAACTGTCACAGTAAAAGTACTGCTATATCAAATACATGTAAATCATGTTTTTAACAAGAACAACCCATCATTCATGAATTGTTTCATCAGAGTTCTCACTATTTATAATCCCATTTTACTATTTATGCTTTTTGTCAACCATTTATTGTACCTTTTTAATATGCATTTGTCAACCGGGTTACACCAGCTTCCATGTTAAGGTTTTGGAAATCTGGGAACCTCCAAGTTACCATCACAACATTAGCAGTCACCGCAGTACTTTCAATGGCGTCTTCAGAGGATGGAAGTGGACTTTATATATGGGTTACATCCCCAAAGGACCAGCACATGTGTCTGATTTCCTGTGAGTTCCATCTTCTTCATGGCGATGTTTTTTTTAAAACTGATTTGTACTTTTGATTGTGAAACTGCCACCAAGAAAGCAGCCACATTGGCAGTGGTGGGATTTGAACCCAAGCCTCCATAGAGACTGGAGCCTAAATCCAGCGCCTTAGACCACTCGGCCACACTACCAAAGATACCATTGAGCCAACTACAAGGGACCGTCACCTTTAAAAGTTGGACTGAACTGAAGGATTGTAATCAACAGTTGTCAGTAGACCCTGTAAGATGAAACTTTTCTAACTCAGAATAACAACTGATGAGTACCAGTTGTAGTCTTGCCACTGTGCAACACCCATAGATATTTCTTGTGCTCTTCATCTAACGCCATGAAATCTTTACAGAAGAGAGCATAGCAAGAGAATAGTATAAACTGGTGGAACTCAACAAGATGATCGACCTCTGGGTTATGGGCCCAGCACGCTTCCACTGCGCCACTCTGCTTTTGCATTTCAGTCTGTAGGCGTAAGACAGGAAATTGTGTTGGGAGATACATTTGAGGATTTAAAGCACCTCGGAACAAGCGCCGTGCAACTCAGCTTCCATGTTAAGGTTTTGGAAATCTAGGAACCTCCAAGTTACCATCACAACATTAGCAATCACCGCAGTACTTTCAATGGCATCTTCAGAGGATGGAAGTGGACTTTATATATGGGTTACATCCCCAAAGGACCAGCACATGTGTCTGATTTCCTGTGAGTTCCATCTTCTTCATGGCGACTTTTTTTTAAAAACTGATTTGTACTTTTGATTGTGAAACTGCCACCAAGAAAGCAGCCACATTGGCAGTGGTGGGATTTGAACCCACGCCTCCACAGAGAGTGGAAACTAAATCCAGCTCCTTAGACAACTCGGTCACACTACCAAACATATCTTTGATCCAACTACAAGGGACCCTCACACGGGGCAGTTGTTTTGATGTGATTTTTATAGCACTTCACCTCAGTTACAGCTGGAAACTTGCTGGGCACAGGTGGCTCTGATTGCTCTCTGTTGGAGCTGCAGAAAGCCCACTCGGAAGCTCACTCACTACAAAGTGTGGAAAGTGTCAAACACAAGTTATGGGTCTTCGAACCATCTCTCTTTTTGAAAAGCATTGCAATCAGATCTTTGTCGCCTTGTGTCAAACCCAAGTTATGGGGATTCAAACATTGCTCTTTTAGAGATGCCTTGCAATCAAATAATTGTCGCCTTTCAGTTTCTGCTTCCTTTATTATCTACTTAAACTTGTCAAGTCAGACACATTTTTCTTCGGTTTTTCCGTTCCGTTCTACAGATTAGAAGATCTTATTTCCTACCATCCACTTATTTGATTGCCATGCAATCCATGTGAGCTGGGCAAGTGGGCATCACATACCTTTAGCAAAGTCTGCAGGACCAATGAGTGGGTGTGTGAAAGTGAGCCTAGGCTGACAATACATGCATGTTTATAAATTTATAGGCCTCGTTGG
Organism: Odontesthes bonariensis; assembly: GCF_027942865.1. Classification (NCBI taxonomy): domain Eukaryota; kingdom Metazoa; phylum Chordata; class Actinopteri; order Atheriniformes; family Atherinopsidae; genus Odontesthes; species Odontesthes bonariensis. The sequence continues at coordinate 26,992,414 of NC_134513.1, read as the reverse complement.
CGCTACCTCGCTCACGTTAGTCTGCATCTCCCCTCCAATAGGCTTCACCCTTCTCCATTCTCACATTGAACGGTTTAGCCAATGTCGCAACGACTCACAATGAACCGAGCCTATCAAAGCCCGAGCTCACAATGGAACTCAGCCAATCACCGTGATGATATACGAGCCTAGCAACGCCCGAGCTGACAATGGAAATTGGCCAATAAAGGTGAAGCCCTGACTCTGAATTAACCTCCCCTCCCCTACCGCTCCCCCTCCTCCAACAAAGCCAACAAAAAAACAAATTAATGATTTTGTTTTCGTTAGGTTAGAGGATTATAAAAGTTAGCCGTTACAGAAGAGGGATATTTCATCGAGTCGTTGTCTCTGCCGACTTACAGTAAGTATCAAGTTATATTGTTTCTTATATATGCTTCCATTAGAACAAACGTCGTATTAATGTAGCTAAACAGCTAAAAATAATATACCATAGATTAAATAAAATAGTGTTATTATGATGTCACGTTCTGTGACCAAACTATAATTTAACTTTATAGTATAGTAGTAAGCTTTTAATTTAAAATGTCAATAGACAGATAGATAGATAGATAGATCGATCGTATAGTGGTTAGTACTCTGCGTTGTAGCCGCAGCAACCCCGTTTCAAATCCGGGTCACGGCAACCCCCCGACCGAAATTGTTTGCATCGCTGAAAAAAGATCCCACTTTCAACTTCAACTTTAAAAAAAAAAAAAAATTGTCTACAGGCCTCTGTCCCTTATCAAAGGTCTGAAAGAATCAAACAGCACAAATGCAGAAGGTCTGCCCATTTAAAGAGCATAAAAGGGGTCAAAGTATCAAACAGGCCCCAATGAGAAATAGTGCCTTTTTAATGAGTCGCCATATGCTATGTGTTTTTCAGCTCTTCTAAAGGGAGGGTTTTCGCACACCGCCACGCCCAAAGTATAAACAACCAAACAACAGAAGATGAAAATCGTGTGCCAAAAGAATGGATGGATAGACCTGACTAAAAAGAACCAAAACAAAAAGGCTGGACTTTTGGCTTTGCTCCCTTCGATAGCTCAGTTGATAGAGCTAGTTCAATTCCGGCTCGAAGGATGTGCCAAGCTTTTGTGCACAGAGGCTCTTTTGGCCAACTCCGTCAATCTTTTCAAAGCTTTTGGAATATGCTGTTTTGCGAAAGACTGTACCACTCTCTATCGCATTTGCTAAGGGCTAGTGGCGCAATGGATAATGCGTCTGACTACTTATCAGAAGATTCTAGGTTCAACCACAGCCATTATAACGAACAGCCTTGCCACTCTTTATTAAGCCCCATTGTACCGGCTTTTTGGCTGCAGTTCCACCAGAATTCCACTGGGGGCGCCTGTGGAGACCCGAATGAATGGGGCCCAATGGAGCTAGATGCTAAAAATGGTCAGTTTCACATAAGTCTCCTCAAGAGCGCTCAGATTTGAATGTAGTTTCTGAGAGCTCAACATGGGTTTCAAGTCAAAAATCTACTGAACGAGTACATATATCCCTTTGATTTCTTACAGGTTGGCTTCTTGTTGTCCACAACACGCTAGCATTGTGCTAATGACAGCTGGTCGACCAGCTATGTATGACGTCATATACACTTCAAATCCTTTTTTTAAGCAAATGAGTGGCTCTAAAAATCTAAAACTCAGCCATGGGTATTTTCTAAACACCCTCTTTCGAAAACAACATTCGAATTACTAGAGAAAAAATTATATCTTGAAATAAGGGCACGATAGGGCGTTTAGCTCCATAGGACTCCATTCATTCTGGTCTCCAAAATTGAGCGCCCCATGTGGAAAGAGGGTGGAACTGCAACCAAAATCGCCTCGTTGGAAACCGGAAATGCACCGTGAGTGGCGTATCTGTCCTATTATAGAATCTGTGGTTCAACTCCTGGCTAGCTTGGCATGCTGGTTGTAGTCTCTCGCTTTAAACCTTCTACTCCCTGGGTATCCCAGCTCACTTACGCCCCAAAGATACCTCACAGTGTGTTGTCTTGCAACACATGTCGCTGACCCCACACCTTAAGGAAAGCTCATCTTCCTCTTTATCTCTGCTGTCAATGATTTTGCTCCAAACACAAAAACACATGCTGCAGAGCTACATATGCTATCCTTGGGATACGAAGGTGTTTCGGATCACATCAAAGCCACACACAACAAAAACCCACATCCAGCCGTGATCGTATAGTGGTCAGTACCCTGCGTTCTGGTTGCAGCAACCCCGGTTCGAATCGGGGTCATGGCAACCCCCCGACCGAAATTGTTTGCATCGCTGAAAAAAGATCCCACTTACATTTCTTAAACTTTTTAAATAAAATTTTTTGTCTACAGGCCTCTGTCCCGTATCAAAGGTCTGAAAGAATCAAACAGCACAAATGCAGAAGGTCTGCCCCTTTAAAGAGCATAAAAGGGGTCAAAGTATGAAACGGGTCCCAATGAGAAATAGTGCCTTTTTAATGAGTCGCCAAGGCCGCATATGTTCTGTGTTTTTTAGCTCTTCTAAAGGGAGGGTTTTCGCACACCGCCACACCCAAAGTATAAACATCCTAACAACAGAAGATGAAAATCGTGTGCCAAAAGAATGGATGGATAGACCTGACAAAAAAGAACCAAACAAAAAGGCTGGACTTTTGCGCTGGACAATGTGAGGGTATATTGAGGATCAACATCTGTGTTGGACGATGTGGAGACTTTCCCAGATAGATGCCAGATATGTTGTTGTAACGACTAAATGCATGATAGAAACTGAGGCTGATTTGATCTGAAACGCATCTGAAACTGATGGTTTGTCATCACTTTTTGTGTTTATTTAACTGATAAACAGGCCCAAGCCCCTGGCTCCCTTCCATAACTCATTTGGTACAGCAGAGAACTGCAGGTGTCCCATGATACGCATCTTAAGTCTGGTTACATGCATTCATACAGGATTCATGAAAAGGATGTGGGCTTTGCTCCCTTCGATAGCTCAGTTGGTAGAGAGGAGGACTGTAGGTGCCCAACAACAGTTATCCTTAGGTCGCTGGTTCAATTCCGGCTCGAAGAATGTGCCAAGCTTTTGTGCACAGAGCAGTGTTAATTTCTTCAGCTTTCTTTAATTTAGTCTTAGTCTTACTCACATTGTCAAAAATCAATTTTAGTCTTAGTCAAATTTTAGTCATTTTAGTCAACACTGTACATAATAGAACTTCTCCACACACGGCGGCATGATCAATCATTATCATGCAGGTTGTTTTGTTGTCCTTCGCGTTGTAAACGAAATGGCTCCATACATCCAGGTGTTGTTTTCGCCCAGCTCCATCAAACCGTATACCGTATCCGAGCCCGACACCATGACTGGACTGCAAAGATGAACTAGCTACGGTAAAGTTATAGCTAGCTACCGGCTACGTTACTTGACATGGGAAAGGCCTAAACTCAACTGAACTCGACTCACTGAACTACTACTGATTGAGCCGCGCGAGGCACTGTGAGACAGGCGCCTTGCAGGGACAAACAGGGCAACAGCGCGTAATCTTCTATGAAGTTCAAGTGTAGTGAAGACACTGGGCTAAATTATATCAGGCGTTAGTTCAGGGGTTAACACAAAGTTCACACTGGGGTGCCGGCCAGAACACCAACTTAAGGCCAATCAAACTTCCAGAGGGTCCAAAGGAAGAGGCAGGTTGACTTGCTGCCATGTCCGTTTTGGCCCAGTCATGTTAAATCTACACACACAAAAACATACAATGGAACAGTGGAGGAGCATGGAATTGCATTTAGATAGTTTCACACACATGCAGTCAATTTCAACTTATTCATAATCAAAGTAGGCTACAAATATCTTTTCAAATATCACCACCTTCCTAAAATAATCGCATTAGTCATTTTTTCAGGTTTTTCAGGAAACACAAAAAACTCCCCCCAAAAGTTAAATTATAGCATAAAATAATAATTTCAGTCAGTAAGTATGTATCAAAGGATGCTTGACATAAGAACACTTGTTGTTTTTCATAAAAACTAAGATTAAATAAATGACTTAGGCATTTTTTGGACCACACAGTTGATGCCAAAAAATGACTTGGGCGATTATTTTAGGAAGGTGACGATATGTTAATTAACATTTTATTTGGATTGTAGCCTAATTGTGATAGTTTCAGTGGAGTGGTGAGTGTGATTTGTGCACTACTTACTCATTCAGGCGGTCAGCAATGGTTTGCCACGCTTGTTCCCTTTGTTTTTTGACTGTGGCAGTATTTCCTTTTTGTTTTATTTTCTCCTTCACCTCTTCATAGGTTTCCATTAATAATTCTTGCTCCGCTGGGGAGAAATACGCCGCCCTTGTTGCCATGGTGAATCAGTGAATCTATGATCGATCGTGGGGTCTATTTAAGCAAGCCGTGTGCAGCTCTTATGCAGGATCGGTTTCACCTGGCTTTATGAATGCGTGTTTGCTCATCCAGGCTTGGCCTTTGTGCAACCAACTAAGCCTGGGCGCCCATGTTTTGGATTCCTTGAACCTGGCTAAGTAATTCATCCTGGATGAATTGGACTACTGTAATTCTTTATTATTGGGCTGTCCCACATATTCTCTGAAAAGCCTTCAGTTGATCCAAAATGCTGCAGCCAGAGTTCTGATGAGAACTAACAGGAGAGATCATATTTCTCCAGTTTTAGCTTCTCTTCATTGGCTCCCTGTTAAATTCAGAATAGAATTTAAGATTCTTCTCTTACATATAAAGCTCTTAATGACCAAGCTCCATCATATCTTAAAGATATTTTCCTAACAGAGCACTTCGTTCCCAAACTGCAGGTTTACTTGAGGTTCCCAGACTTTCTAAAAGTAGAATGGGAGGCAGAGCCTTCAGTTATCAGGCCCCTCTCTTGTGGAATAAGCTGCCAGTAAATGTCCAAGAAGCAGACACCCTTTCCCCTTTTAAGACCAGGCTTAAAACTTTCCTTTTTGATAAAGCTTATATTTAGGGATGGCTCAGGTGATCCTGAAACATCCCATAGTTAAAGCGGCAGTTGGCAACTATTTTTTAGTCATATTAGCTTGAACTGTCATGGGATTCTGGAAGTAGAATATTAAATAGTCTGTTTAGGAAAAATAACTAAATCTGTAGCTCCCTCTGAAGCCTGTAATCATGCTTGCAAAAACCGAGCGCTCCCGGCTGTTTTTAACCAATCAAGTTAGGGTGGAGGAATCCTACCTGTCAATCACAGCTTGTGAACACGCTGCTGAGCGTGAGTCTGCCCCAGCTTGTGTGCGCTCACACTGGTGTGAACTCACGTGCACAACCTCGTCCACAGAGGGGGAGGGGTTTGGGGGGCGATTCGGAGCTTGTTAGAGGTTGGGGGAGGGACCTGAAAGTTGTGTCAGTTCGAATTTTCGGACTTTAGACTCACAATTTTGAAAACTTGCCGACAGCAGCTTTAAGCTGCTATAGGCCTAGACTGCTGGGGGGCCTCATCTGTCACACCTTTCCTCACTTTACTCTCGTTTAATTTCTCAAATGATATTATGTACATGTGACATTATTGTCGTCATTAACTCGTGTTTCCCTGTTCCAACAGATATCCTTTGAATGGTGTTACAGTGCCCCTCCCCCTTTCTGTCTTCTCAAACCCCAGCTGGTGGAGGCGGATGGCCACCCTTCCTGAGTCTGGTTCTGCCAGAGGTTTCTTCCTGTTAAAAGGGAGTCGTTTCTCTCCACAGTCACCTCAGGCACGCTCAGGACGGTAGATTGGACCGAAAAACAAAAAGTTTTCAGTGCAATCTGTTGGTTTCCTTAGCTAGGAAATTGTTTTTGAATTGGCTCTATATGAACGAATTGGATTATTTTATGAATAATTATGATTACAATTAATTGAATTCCAATTGGCTTGAATTGGACTTTATTATCTAAGTGCCTTGAGATGACATTTGTTGTATTTTAATTTTTTTTATTTAGTTTATTTAGTCAGGGAAAATTTGCAATGTACATTAATTACAAAGTAAAGAGATGACCCGCACCAGATTATAGCTTAGCAGCTAATTTCCATCTGCAGTCCCTGGGCAGGTTAGAAACAAAAAAACATAAAATACAATAAAATCGAAGCACTAACTCAGGCAAAGACCACATACACATAAAAATAACTTGGCGCTATATAAATAAAAATGAATTGAATTGAATTGAATTCCATTATTGTAAATGACATATTCAATAAATCATTCGATTCGACCATTTTCTCCAATAACTCCTTATTTTCCAGAATTGTCTTTTCTCGCCCTACTACACTGATATTTTCAGAACTATGAATTCTAACAAACACTTTTCTCAACATCTCTGCCTTATCTTTATTTTTCACTGCTGTTGTTTCTCCATTATTTAATATTGGATATCCATTCACTCTTTTAATTCCTTTCATTCTTTTAATCACTTTTAACAGTTCTTCTTACCTTCTCTTTCAATTTTTTGAATTCATTCAAATTCCGAGGGCTATGATTTCTTTTTAATACTTTAAAGGCTTTATTTTGTTTCTTCCATAGCTGCAGTACATTCTATTGTCCACCATGGTACCAACTTCCTTTCCTTTTTCCCACCTTTTATCCTTATACTTTGACTAGCCACTTCTACAATAGCATTACATATATAAAAATTAAAATCCTCAATACTACTATTTAAATCCACTTTTGGTATTTTTAATTCACCATTATCTGAATGAGCCCTGAATCTTCTAAATCTAATTATACCTGATGAGCAACAGCTGTGTCACCTCCACGAGGAGCTGATTTAAACCTCTGTTGTTGTTTGCTGACTGGAACAATGGGAGCTGTTGGAGTCCTGCTGATTTCTGTGCTGACGGCTTGGCTGGCCAAAGGTTTTGCATTTTGTCTGGTCTTTTTGGTGTTAAGTCCTAAAACTAGATTGTGTCTGTTGTTCTGTCTCACGATCAGCATTTGTGCAAAATATGCTCTCCATAGGATCATGTTTGCCAATAGTTGGGATGAATCATGGAGCTGCCAATTAGGTTCAGAAAAAGCAAAGCGGTAAGGACAGCTGTAAGAAAAATGTTTGAAAGCTGTAGGTTTTCATAGTGACTCAATGCCTTTTGTGTCATAGACCTGTCTTCAAGGAAACCCCTTGAACTTGTCCAGACAATGGATTCCATGTAGGGGAAGAACTCAAAAGAAGGTATGCATATTGAGTTTGAGTCTTCCTTGGGTGGTGAAACTTTATAAACTCTGTATGTTGAGCATTGACAGGAAAATGGTTTTCGGAAGACTTCTGTTTGAACAGTGACCTGTTTCAATCTGCAGCTGTTTACTTGGCTTCTGCATAGTTGTATAGTACGTGTCAGGATATGGTAAAGCCCTTTAAAGCTTAGTCACACTGCAAGAAAAGTAACTAAACTGAGTTTAAAGCCATCTATTGGGGCAGGTCTGAAGTACAAAGACTCTCCAGGCACAAGATCTGAAAAGGAAAAAGAAGCCTTTGGTCTCAGCCAGGATGAAATAGACAATATTAAACGTTTGTTGCAAGAAATGAAAGAAAAGAAAGTTAACAAAGTCAGATCTCCTGTCCATAACCACTGTGACACAGAACCTGGCTCTGCCAGCTGATTCCCTTTCACAGCCAGAACAAGCAGCCGAGCCAACTCCAGAATCTGAGCTGGACCCACAACAGGCTCAAACAGAGTCACAAACTCCTGTGAACAGCACAGAAGAAGAGGCGAAAGATCCTCTCCCACCTAGCGCAGTCTTGGTTGTACAGCTGGATCAAAAAGAGATCTCCTCTGACCAGGATGCCTCTCTGATACAAGTTGAACCACCTGTACACCAATTTCTGTGCAACCTCTCTGAAAAGGGAGTCGCACGCAAGTTTTACATCTCACTAACCTTAGAAGATGTGCTGAGACATGAAGCTCTCCTCGACACGCCGCGGATATAACTTTAATGTCTCTATCTCTCTTTAACAGACTTCGTAAGGCAGCAAACCACGGCAATAAAGAGTTAAAACTCCAACCTTGCTCTCTGGAAGTGCGCCCGTACGCCTCTAATAACACCACTCTGTCAGCAGTATCTCTGATACAACTGTCAATCGGACCAATGACTCTGATTCATCACTGTGTATGTGTCATCGCTTGAGTCCATTCCTTTGCTTGTCGGAAAAGATCTTCTGAACCGTTTCGAGCCTTTACTCGATTTCAAACGATTGAAAGTGTGGGCACAGGTGCGAGAAACTCTGACGATTACTTTTCCGTACAATGAAGATTTTAGCTGCTATGTCCTTGAAAGTGAAAAGCATAACTCTGTCCAACAGATAACTTCACTCGAGCCGTCCGAAACCGTAACACACGATGATGTTGTCCACAGCAGTCCAGCCGCTCAGGCCGACCCTGACAACCTGGTGACGCAGCTCGCGACACAACGAGACACTTTCCTGTGTGCATTACAACCGTCAGCCACGCAGGACGAGTACTGTCCACAGGTGCTCGGAGGTCTTGAACTGCAAAAGTCGCAGATAGATGATGTGATTATAGCTTTATGGGCTGATAAATCCGCAATCAGTAAAGATCTATATGAGTCACTGGCACGAGAAAACGCCAATCTCCGGATGGTGAAAAAGACCTTCCGTTTCCCAGTAGATCCTACACCAACCACAACACTCACTGCCATGGGTGTTTGTGCTCTCACATTAAAGTGGAATAACAGAATGCTGGTTCACACTTTTCTGGTTATTCCCGACCTTCCACACTCAGTGTACGTAGGAGGCGATATACTGGTGAGACTAGGAGTCCAAATTGACACAGTAAATAACATTCTGTGGTCACTAACACCCGTGCGTGATTCTTCTTATCTGCCTGACGCAGACAACCTGAAGTCAGGACAGACAATTCCAGAGGTATGTCAAGTAACTAACTTCCAACATGCCACAATACCAGCACGCACGGCGAATGTCCCTCTCCAGATATGCATGCAACCAGGCCAGAGTCTTAACCACTCACAAGCTCTGTTTCAACCTTCGCCACTGTTCTTCGAACTTGGACTGTCCCTGGAAGCAACTCCTCTTTTAGGCCTAAATTCTAGGACCACATTCTTGCTGATCAACAACATCGGTGAGGAAGCCATACTGATCCCAAAAGGCACGCCACTGGGCTGGCTTATCAGTACTGACTTCCATGACTTTGAGCTGGGCATCCCAATACTGGGACAAATCCCAACTCCACTCCTTCCAAAACATCAGACAACCCCGGTTGTCTACACAAAGCCTTCAAGGGCGATCGCACTCTTTTCGGTCGTGACTCTCGACCAGAACTCAGTCAGTCGCATCGATCTTAGTCATGATGAACAAATGACACTTCACACGATTGACGTCTTGGCGGTTACATCAACCCCAGACTCTCCCGGCGCACAGGAACAAGTAACAACAGGGCCATCCCCTAATGTTGCTGATCGAATCGAAGAAGTGGTAACGCAAGCTAACGCTCTCGTTAATGACGAAGAACGCGACAAGCTACGCCAAACCCTTCTCAAATATCAGGACTTTTTCTCACTTAAATCTTCGGATTGTGGTTTAACCACAATCCACTCAATGCGCATTCCTACTCCACCAGACGCACCGCCAACTTTTGTGCGTCAGTATAAGATTCCTCTAGCATCACAGGAGCCTATACAGGAAATAATTGATGACCTGTTAAAAAACGGGATCATTCGGCCTTGTAACAGCACTTACTCGGCACCTCTCTGGCCGGTCGTGAAACCCAATGGAAAATGGAGACTCACAATCGACTATCGCAAACTCAACCAACAGGTCCCTCTCTCGAGGTGGCCAATGTCTCAGCTCGAACAAGAACTTCCTCGCGTTAAAAATGCCAAATACTTCTCCACGCTAGACGTGGCGTCGGGTTTCTGGACCATTCCAGTACACGCTGAGGACCAACACAAGTTGGCATTTACGTTCGCTAGCCGTCAATATACATTCACCAGGTGTCCTTTTGGCTACGCCAACTCACCTGCTGAATTCAACATATTTCTGAACAAAGCATGTCCTGATGCCAGCGAACGAGGTAACCTCATCTACGTCGATGACATCCTTCTCCGTAGCCCCAGCCTGGATGCACACATTCAAGAAATCGACTATGTCCTGGGTCAACTCACCACTGCGGGTGCAAAAATATCACTCTCAAAATGTCAGTGGTGCAAAACCAAAGTAGATTACGTCGGTCTCCTAGTAGGACCCAGTGGGGTCGAGCCACAAGTTAACCACATCCAGGGCATCAGTAACATCAAAGTTCCCTCAAACGTCTCTGAGCTCCGCAGCTTCTTAGGAGTCTGCAACTACTCTTGACAGTTCATTGAGAGCTATGCCGACATAGCAAAACCTCTAACTCAACTACTTAAAAAGGACACACCTTTTATCTGGGCTGAGCCACAACAAAAGGCCATGTCCACCTTAAAAGAAAAACTGTGCACAGCACCATGTTTAAACTACCCTAACTGCGACAAACCATTCCACCTTGAAGTGGGCTTCTCAGCTCACTGTTTAAGCGCTGGTCTGTATCAGAAATACGACCAGGATAAGAGAGTAGTGGCGTACGCCAGCAAAACGCTAGCTATGCCTGAGTTGAAATATTCTGACTGTGAAAAAGCTCTGCTAGCCACAGTTTGGGCAGTTAAACATTTCTCCAACTACCTCGGAGGCCAAAAGGCCATTGTAGAAACACAACACCAACCTACCACGTTCCTTAACAGCCAACGTATAAGGGATGGAGTTGTAACAAATGCCCGTGTGTCCTCATGGCTAATGGCTCTGCAAAGTTTTGACTTAGAAGTCCGCTACGCGCAGAACAAAAAAAGCCCGCTCGGCACCGATCTTGCCGCATGTCAGAACTGCACTGCAGACACACCTCCAATCTGCGCGATTACAGACAAACCCTCACCTATAACCAACCCCCACCATCACTACTACGATGAAAACGTGTGTAAAAACATGACTACTGCGTATGTAGATGGGTGCTCTTTTCATCATGACACAGTTACACGAGCAGGTGCAGGCGTCGTTTGGCTCCAAAACAACCCCTATGAACCTCAAAGCTTCCAGCTTGGTTCACAGTCGTCCCAATACGAAGTAGTGGCAGGTCTCCTGATCACGGTACAACTCGCCGCAGAAAAAGGTGTGAAAGAATTATTGATTTGTACTGATTCTAACTACGCTTGTCTCAGTTTCTCTTGCCACCTTGCCACGTGGAAACGCAATGGTTTCCTGACTTCCAGCAGAAAACCTGTGAAAAATAAAGAATTGTTCCTGGCATGTAACCACGCCATTGAGTCCAACGACATGCAGATCTACTGGAAAAAGGTCAGAGGCCACTCACGTGTACCGGGGCAAGACAAAGAACTGAACGATCTAACTGATTCCTTGGCAAAACAGGGAGCGATGCATGGCATCCCCTGGTCACTGGATCCCTCGTGGCTAACCGCAGCCACCGCGGACTCCTCCGAACCACAGGTCTGTGTGGTGACGCGTTCCAAAACGAACCCTCCCGCCCAGACATCTAACGATGGATCAGTGTCAGTGGAACCAGCGTTCACCGACACTGATCTGGTCACCCTTCAATCGCTTGACCCTGCCATCAATAAAATGGTGTCGTTCGTGTCTGACGACTCAAACACACCCTCTGAGTCTGACCTAAATGACATCCCTGATTTAAAGAAACTCTTTGCCACTCGATCAGCCCTGCGGTTGGTCAAAGGTGTCTTAGTTCATGTTTCCGACGCACTCTCTTCACCTGCGTTCGTGGTCCCTCGAAACCAAAGGGGGGTGATGCTCGTGCACGCACTCGACTTGCCCGCGGCTGGACACAAAGGTGTCAAAGCAACATACAGCGCGTTAAAACAAGTGGCATACTGGCCAAAAATGAGAAAAGATGTAGCCGACTACATTAAAGGATGCCTTGTGTGTTGTCAGTTTCAGCCGACAAACCCGATACACCGGGCTCCGTTGCAGAGGAGAGGCATCTCATTCCCATGGTCAGACCTCCAAATTGACTGGGTGGGACCTCTCACCAAATCAACCAGAGGCAACAAATATTTCCTCACGGTTACATGTGCATTCACTAAATGGGTAGAATGCCTACCAGCTGCAAACGATACAGCTGAAACTACCGCCTACCTGCTCATGAACCATGTGTTCTTAAGATTCGGCCTTCCAAGTCGTGTCAACTCAGATAGAGGAACACACTTCACGGCAGAAGTCATGCAACAGTTGTGGTAAGATCTGGGTGTGAAAGCAAACTTTCACATCAGTTATCACCCGCGAGCCTCAGGTCAAGTAGAGCGAGCCAACTGAACTGTGGTGAACATACTTAAGAAGTACGTTGCATCCAACCAACGAGATTGGGATGTAAAATTGCCGTTGGTCTTAATGGCCATCAGAGCAACACCACATGAAGCAACGGGAATCTCCCCGTTTGAAATAATGACAGGCAGACAGATGACAATGCCACTACATGTGCTCTACCAACCAGGTGAAGCCAGTGTAGCAACAGCGTACACCACTCACCAGTACATGAAGGACCTCAGCAGACACCTACAGGTAACCTTTGCATTCGCTCAGAAACACCTGGAAAAATCGGTCGAGGGATCGGTCCTCACAGGAGGAACTCCAAGTGGGGGACAAGGTTTGGTACTACAACTTCACCAAAACCGGTGAACAGACGAGTCACAAGGTTGGAAAGCTGGCCAAAAAGTTCCTTCCTCGATGGACAGGACCCCACCTGATCACCGAAAAACTGTCACCAGTGGTGTATCAGATAAAAATCAGCCAAGGACAGAAAGAAGCCAAGCCCAAATGGGTCCACAGAAATAAAATTAGACCACATAAAAGCTTTAGGGGACTCGCTGAGGACAATCAAATCTCAGCAAACCCATAAAACCGAGATCCACAAGGGGGGGAGCAAAAGCCTTAACAAAACAATAAAAGAAAAACACAGAGCACCCTCCTAAACAATATTATTAGCAAGGAACTAAAATCAAAATAGGCAAAACCAGAATAGTTCAAACTCAAGTCCGTGTTCCCGATACGACTGCCTGTCTAACAAATGCTACTAACACACTAACTGCAAGTGGGGGTGAACTAGCCAACTCTAACCTCCGTCCAACCAAAAGTGTATCAATTTGAAATAAGCCCCAATATCCATCACTGTTTTTCACCAGGATGATGACACTCTGGCTCATACTTGCAACGATGGGACTGGCAACTATTCCCACTTGGACTGAGATTGTTGAACCCGGACCGGACTCCGGAATTGTTCTAACAGAACAGCCCGGACTCCTGATCACCAACTGCCGGCTACACACCCAGAAGGTGTATGTCCGGTTCAGTCCTAGTGTGCTGTGCATGAGGAACGTGCCTAGCTCCGCCAAACTGACTTCGTGGGCCGGCGCTCGGTGGAAGTCATCACTCATGCGAAGGTAAACATCACCCATATGTTGCAACAACTCCAGAAGTTCACCATCAATCAATCAGAACTGAGTGGGGCGAACAGAAGGGAGAAACGCTTCATTGGGGGACTACTGGCAGCCGCATCCGCCGTCGGCTCCCTATTCAGTTTGGGGGCGTCAGCCGTGAATGCCGTAAACATTGCCGCGATAAAGCGTCATATGGGTGAGTTACAGGGTGAAATCCCGGGCATCCAACAGCAACTAGATTTGCAGAGAGGACAGCTCAGCACGGTGACCAAAACTGTGGAAGGCACGGTCTTGGTTTTGAACTCCCATAGTGAAACCCTGATGAAGACAGTCGCAGCAGAAGACACACTGCTGGGGGTTCTAAAGGTTGACTATGCTCACACACAGCTGGTAACTATGCTCATGTCTGACCTGATAAGAGATGTTAGCTCCTCAGTTGATACTCTAGCTATGGGAAAAGTCCCTCCGTACCTAGTGTCGCTAGCCGTAGTACAGGACATTCTGTCCACGGCCACTAGAGAAATTGTTAACCCCTTACAAGCACATCTAGCTTATACACCAGGCAGCGCAGTTCCCATTCACGTAAATCCTGAAGCCCGCGAAATAGCCTTCCTCATTAATCTTCCCATAGTTACCCTCGACAACATCTACCGACTAAAAGATGTCATCAACGTAGGAATCTGGAAAGGTGAAACCCACGTTAAAGTGCACACACCAACAGTGGTAGCGTACCACGATAGCTCTCCAGACTTGTACCTCGCGCCCAATTTAAAAATGTGCACCCTTACCAGAGACATTCATTATCTCTGCCCCAGCAAACCATTCGTTAGAGACGACACTGGGGGCCTCTGTGGACTTAAACTTCTCACCGAAGACTCCCAGTGCCAAACAACTCTCACACCAAAATACCAAGTAACTAACACCCAAGCAGAAACTGTGGGAAGTCGCTGGTTGGTTAACACTCCAGCAAAGACCGCCACTATTAGTTACGATCAACACGACACGTCTACCAAAATTGAACTACCAAACCGCACATTGTGGGTCACAGTTCCTGAAGGCGCAATCCTTCACGTAGGAGACCTGGCCCTTTACCACCTTAATCCTGACCAATACGACGGGGAAATAGAAATCTCCGATTTCTACTCGAAGCAATCCCTGGAGCTTGAGGCAGACACGGTCACTCAACTCCATTTGAAGGTTTTAAAACCATCGACGTCAGTCCCATAGAGAACGTGCTGAAAGAAATAACCTCCAGCAACAAACCTCCCCGACCAACTATATTGTACTCATGGTCAGGCCCCGACACAGTAACCGCGACCCTGGTTGCCCTAGGCTACCTCCTCACCTTCGGAATCGCGTACCTATATTCTCGACGCGCTAACGCCCTCCAGGGCCAAATTAACCTACTTAAATGGACCACGAGACGTAACAAACGTAAGAAGCCAGATCAGAACAAAAACACCACCGATCTAGTGACTTTTGATGAGGAGACAGAATCGGAAGAACCCCGAGTCATATATTCCCCCGCAGTCCACGAACTAGCGAACGAAGTATAGCTCTAAGCCAACTCTTCTGTCACCTCTTCCCCTTTTTGATTTTTCTTTTGTGACTTAGTCCATTTACCCTTTTATAAAGAATTAGCTAGAAGATAGGTTAGACATTAGTTTCAGGCTACGACTATAGTCCCTCAAGAAAGCGTAGTTAAATTCGTTATATCTTTTTATATGTTTTCTAATTCTATAAGTCTTACAGTTAAACAGTACTACAAGCTAGCGATATAAAAAGCCAACACAACCACCTCAGAGAAGACCTCAACCTCTGATCCTGAGACCACTGGGATTACTCCTCCGTGATTCCGAGATCTCCCCAGGACACCTCCGAATCAAGTGGGGGATATGTAGCGTGCTCTCAGGAAAGACAGAACACGAGATGTTTACATTAACCTTCCCCCCTTTTTCAAATGTCTTGACATCAAAAACATTTAATTGTTTATGACCCTTTCAACGGACTAGCCCAAAGGAGATAAGGACCCAGATGTGAATTCTAACCTACTGGAGTTCCTTTGTGAGATTCTCTCCTCCACGCCGGCCACGCATAATAAATTATGCAAACTGACACCTTCTGATAAAGAAACAGACCAGGCTTGCTCCTTTGGCTTGGCCTGTTACCAAGGAATGTTTAACTCTCCACTTTTTTTAGAAGAATAGAATCAACCCTAATCATCACTTTTCCTGGAATAAAACTGTTAAAATCGGAACTGCATAAATCTACAGATCATTTTGAAACATTCGCCATTCTTTTACATGAAGTATTTACCAAGTTATAGAATACTGGATTTAATAGAATCCCTTTCGTGGAGCCACAGCGCCCCCCAAAGGACATGGATAACGGACACTTTTCACTATGTCAGCCTAATGACCATGGACAATTTCAACTATGGATGTTTAATGTTCTCATTATGTGCAATGCATAACCCAATAGTGTTAATTCCACAGGTATTACCCAAAGAGCTGCAGATTATTCTAGTTAACAGTAACCAAAAGTTGTCATACCATTTCTATCATGATAATATAAAGTATTGTATGCTGATAACTGTTCCATGCTCATATTTGTGTTTATGCCTGCTCGTATGCAACATTATTGTCTGTTAGGAACATTATATTGTCTAAAATCACTGTCATATGAGTTAAATACGGTATAAGGAAGAAGCAGGAATTCTCTCCTTTTTGTCTCATAAATTCAGCGTGGTCAACCCCCCTTTTTTCCGTTGGGTCAAAAGCCAGCTGAACTCTGATTGGACGAAAGCTGACATGTGATCTCCAGCTTAAAAGAGAGGCGCGCATGAAATCACGCTTCTCTTATCATTTTCTCTCTTATCCCTTACGCTCCGCAACTCTCTTGTCCTTTCTCTGTAACTATTAATTCCCATTTTTTTAGACTTCCTTTTTTTTTATAAAGTCTGGTCCGATACACGCAAGTGTTTGCTAAATCACACCGCCCGGCCCAAGAAGAACAGCCGACTCAACGTCACCCAGCCGGTCACCAAGGAAACGTGGTCTCCAACAACGACGCCCAGCCGCTGGTAACCAAGGAAACGTGGTCTCCAACAACGACGCCCAGCCGCTGGTAACCAAGGAAACGTGGTCTCCAACAACGACGCCCAGCTGCTGGTGACCAAGGAAACGTGGTCTCCAAGGACTGACGCTCACCTTGTAAAGAACCACGATACTCTACGGCAAAAGTAAGGCGCATAAAGTCTGATATCTTTGGAGCAGTGGAACTCTGCTGAACTCGGAGTGCTGAATCCTTCCTCTGGAGGTGATGGTTGTGCAGAGATCCGTAGGAAATAACCGGCCGAAGTGATTAGCCATAGCAGCTCAGTGTGAAGGCCCAGACTGTATTAACGTTTTAACCCCAGGTCACTAGTCCTCCCGTTTAGCTAAGTTATCTCTCCCTTTCAACCGTGTTTCCTTATAACTATTGTTAAATACCCATATTCTGTCTCTTATCAATTGTTTATACACCTATATACCTGTGCAATGTTGAATAAATGTTTGTATTAATCCATTTAAGAGCGTCACGGACAGTTACTAAGCCGGTTGTCACTTCCAACAGAACGTACGAATCAGAATGAGACTACCCGTTTTATTATCTTAACAGTTTTCCTCTCTGAACTGTAATTTAACGAGTTGAACCAATCAGAGGGGTGGTGCCCTGCTATTTTCGAGGTAAACATTAATTAATAACGCCCAATAACGCTACAGCGGAAACATTGTTTGCTCCTCCTTTATTTATTTCATCCTCGTTTGAAGATGTATGACTGCACGTTACTGATAGCAACATCAACATATTCATAATTATGGATAGGAGGGGAGTCTCATCTGCTATTCTTCACATGTAAAGTCAATTTTTGAAGTTTTTTAAGAGATTCTCTGATTCTAAAGTGTGAAACGGACTTTGGCGAACCCCAAGCTGCTGAATCAAAATGGCAACCTTGCCGTCAAGGAATTGAACCCTGTTCCTCCGCTTGACAGGTGGATTCTAACCTTTGACCAGCGAAGGTACAGAATGTGTTGCTTGACTGTCGTTTCAAATCTGAGAATACAAACTGTAAGAGTATCACTGAAAAATTGAAAAAAAAAAACAGGTTGCTGAAACCCTTTCATTGTCAAGCATTTGCATGACTGAGAGCGTAAATTGACAGTGGAAAGGGTTCCATGGTGTAAAGGTCAGCACTCTGGACTCTGAATCCAGTGATCTGAGTTTAAATCTCAGTGGAACCATCAGGTGTGTGCTGTCATGGATGCTTTCTGGAAAGAAGATGCATTGAGTAGGCTACTCAGTTGTCAAGTGACACCTGAGTGCACGATTGATCAATTCCAGCTGAAAGGCTCTGTGGTATGTGACGTCTCACCTCACACGCGAAAGGTCCTCAGTTCGAAACTGGGCGGAAACATTATTTGCTCCTCCTTTATTTATTTTATCCTTGTTTGAAGATGTATGACTGCACGTTACTGATAGCAACATCAACATATTCATAATTATGGATAGGAGGGGAGCCTCATCTGCTATTCTTGATATGTAAAATCAATTTTTGAAAGTTTTTAAGAGATTCTCTGATTCTAAAGTGTGAAACGGACTTTGGCGAACCCCAAGCTGCTGAGCAAAAATGGCAACCTTGCCGTCAAGGAATCAAACCCTGTTCCTCTATTTGACAGATGGATTCTAACCTTTGACCAGCGAAGATGCAGAATGTGTTGTTTGACTGTCGTGCCAATGCTGAGAATACAAACTGTAAGAGTATCACTGAAAAATCTACAAAAAAAACAGGTTGCTAAAACCCTTTCATTGTCAAGCATTTGCATGACTGAGAGCGTAAATTGACTGTGGAAGGGGTTCCATGGTGTAAAGGTCAGCACTCTGGACTCTGAATCCAGTGATCCGAGTTGAAATCTCAGTGGAACCTTCAGGTGTGTGCTGTCGTGGATGCTTTCTGGAAAGAAAATGAGTTGAGTAGGCTAGTCAGTTGTCAAGTGACACCTAAGTGCACGATTGATCAATTCCAGCTGAGAGGATCTGTGGTATGTGACGTCTCACCTCTGTGTTGCTAGTTGAATCTTTTTTGGATTCTTCTTGCATCTTCATTTGCGATGCTTCTATTTTTCCATGCTCTCCCAGAGGAGTGTGTTACAATCCCACTTCTGACTCAATTCGTAGCGACTCCACAATCTCTTTCCGCTAGCAACAAAATTTGGGAAAACTTACCTCATTGTTTGGTTTCCGGAACGATAGTTAGTAGACATGTTGCCAGTTTCCGTAGTGTAGTGGTTATCCCATTCACCTCACACGCGAAAGGTCTTCAGTTCGAAACTGGCGGAAACATTGTTTGCTCCTCCTTTATTTATTTCATCCTTGTTTGAAGATGTATGACTGCACGTTACTGATAGCAACATCAACATATTCATAATTATGGATAGGAGGGGAGCTTCATCTGCTATTCTTGACGTGTAAAATCAATTTTTGAAGGTTTTTAAAAGATTCTCTGATTCTAAAGTGTGAAACGGACTTTGGCGAACCCCAAGCTGCTGAGCAAAAATGGCAACCTTGCCATCAAGGAATCAAACCTTGTTCCTGTATTTGACAGATGGATTCTAACCTTTGACCAGCGAAGGTACAGAATGTGTTGCTTGACTGTCGTGCCAATGCTGAGAATACAAACTGTAAGAGTATCACTGAAAAATCTACACAAAAAAAAACAGGTTGCTAAAACCCTTTCATTGTCAAGCATTTGCATGACTGAGAGTGTAAATTGACTGTGGAAGGGGTTCCATGGTGTAAAGGTCAGCACTCTGGACTCTGAATCCAGTGATCCGAGTTGAAATCTCAGTGGAACCTTCAGGTGTGTGCTGTTATGGGTGCTGTCATGGATGCTTTCTGGAAAGAAGATGAGTTGAGTAGGCTAGTCAGTTGTCAAGTGACACCTAAGTGCACGATTGATCAATTCTAGCTGAGAGGATCTGTGGTATGTGACGTCTCACCTCTGTGTTGCTAGTTGAATCTTTTTTGGATTCTTCTTGCATATTCATTTGCGATGCTTCTATTTTTCCATGCTCTCCCAGAGGAGTGTGTTAAAATCCCACTTCTGACTCATTTTGTAGCGACTCCACAATCTCTTTCCGCTAGCAACAAAATTTGGGAAAACTTACCTCATTGTTTGGTTTCTGGAACGATAGTTAGTAGACATGGTGCCAGTTTCCGTAGTGTAGTGGTTATCACGTTCACCTCACACGCGAAAGGTCTTCAGTTCGAAACTGGGCGGAAACATTATTTGCTCCTCCTTTATTTATTTCATCCTTGTTTGAAGATGTATGACTGCACGTTACTGATAGCAACATCAACATATTCATAATCATGGATAGGAGGGGAGCCTCATCTGCTATCCTTGACGTGTAAAATCAATTTTTGAAGGTTTTTAAAAGATTCTCTGATTCTAAAGTGTGAAACGGACTTTGGCGAACCCCAAGCTGCTGAGCAAAAATGGCAACCTTGCCGTCAAGGAATCAAACCCTGTTCCTCTATTTGACAGGTGGATTCTAACCTTTGACCAGTGAAGATACAGAATGTGTTGTTTGACTGTCGTGCCAATGCTGAGAATACAAACTGTAAGAGTATCAATGAAAAATCTACACAAAAAAAAACAGGTTGCTAAAACCCTTTCATTGTCAAGCATTTGCATGACTGAAAGCGTAAATTGATTGTGGAAGGGGTTCCATGGTGTAAAGGTCAGCACTCTGGACTCTGAATCCAGTGATCCGAGTTCAAATCTCGGTGGAACCTTCAGGTGTGTGCTGTCACGGGTGCTGTCGTGGATGCTTTCTGGAAAGAAAGTGAGTTGAGTAGGCTAATCAGTTGTCAAGTGACACCTGAGTGCACAATTGATCAGTTCCAGCTGAGAGGCTCTGTGGTATGTGACGTCTCACCTCTGTGTTGCTAGTTGAACCTTTTTTGGATTCTTCTTTCATATTCATTTGCGATGCTTCTATTTTTCCATGCTCTCCCAGAGGAGTGTGTTACAATCCCACTTCTGACTCAATTTGTAGCGACTCCACAATCTCTTTCCGCAAGCAACAAAATTTGGGAAAACTTACCTCATTGTTTGGTTTCCGGAACGATAGTTAGTAGACATGGTGTCAGTTTCAGTAGTGTAGTGGTTATCACGTTCGCCTCACACGCGAAAGGTCCTCAGTTCGAAACTGGGCGGAAACATTATTTGCTCCTCCTTTATTTTTATTCATCCTTGTTTGAAGATGTATGACTGCATGTTACTGATAGCAACATCAACATATTCATAATTATGGATAGGAGGGGAGCCTCATCTGCTATTCTTCACATGTAAAGTCAATTTTTGAAGGTTTTTAAGAGATTCTCTGAGGCTAAAGTGTGAAACGGACTTTGGCGAACCCCAAGCTGCTGAGCAAAAATGGCAACCTTGCCGTCAAGGAATCGAACCCTGTTCCTCCGCTTGACAGGTGGATTCTAACCTTTGACCAGCGAAGGTACAGAATGTGTTGCTTGACTGTCGTGCCAATGCTGAGAATACAAACTGTAAGAGTATCAATGAAAAATCTACAAAAAAATAACAGGTTGCTAAAACCCTTTCATTGTCAAGCATTTGCATGACTGAGAGCGTAAATTGACAGTGGAAGGGGTTCCATGGTGTAAAAGTCAGCACTCTGGACTCTGAATCCAGTGATCCGAGTTCAAATCTCGGTGGAACCTTCAGGTGTGTGCTTTCAGGGGTGCTGTCATGGATGCTTTCTGGAAAGAAGATGAGTTGAGTAGGCTAGTCAGTTGTCAAGTGACACCTGAGTGCACGATTGATCAGTTCCAGCTGAGAGGCTCTGTGGTATGTGACGTCTCACCTATATGTTGCTAGTTGAATCTTTTTTGGATTCTTCTTGCATATTCATTTGCGATGCTTCTATTTTTCCATGCTCTCCCAGAGGAGTGTGTTACAATCCCACTTCTGACTCTGTTTGTAGCGACTCCACAATCTCTTTCCGCTAGCAACAAAATTTGGGAAAACTTACCTCATTGTTTGGTTTCCGGAACGATAGTTAGTAGACATGGTGCCAGTTTCCGTAGTGTAGTGGTTATCCCATTCACCTCACACGCGAAAGGTCTTCAGTTCGAAACTGGCGGAAACATTGTTTGCTCCTCCTTTATTTATTTCATCCTTGTTTGAAGATGTATGACTGCACGTTACTGATAGCAACATCAACATATTCATAATCATGGATAGGAGGGGAGCCTCATCTGCTATCCTTGACGTGTAAAATCAATTTTTGAAGGTTTTTAAAAGATTCTCTGATTCTAAAGTGTGAAACGGACTTTGGCGAACCCCAAGCTGCTGAGCAAAAATGGCAACCTTGCCGTCAAGGAATCAAACCCTGTTCCTCTATTTGACAGGTGGATTCTAACCTTTGACCAGTGAAGATACAGAATGTGTTGTTTGACTGTCGTGCCAATGCTGAGAATACAAACTGTAAGAGTATCAATGAAAAATCTACACAAAAAAAAACAGGTTGCTAAAACCCTTTCATTGTCAAGCATTTGCATGACTGAAAGCGTAAATTGATTGTGGAAGGGGTTCCATGGTGTAAAGGTCAGCACTCTGGACTCTGAATCCAGTGATCCGAGTTCAAATCTCGGTGGAACCTTCAGGTGTGTGCTGTCACGGGTGCTGTCGTGGATGCTTTCTGGAAAGAAAGTGAGTTGAGTAGGCTAATCAGTTGTCAAGTGACACCTGAGTGCACAATTGATCAGTTCCAGCTGAGAGGCTCTGTGGTATGTGACGTCTCACCTCTGTGTTGCTAGTTGAACCTTTTTTGGATTCTTCTTTCATATTCATTTGCGATGCTTCTATTTTTCCATGCTCTCCCAGAGGAGTGTGTTACAATCCCACTTCTGACTCAATTTGTAGCGACTCCACAATCTCTTTCCGCAAGCAACAAAATTTGGGAAAACTTACCTCATTGTTTGGTTTCCGGAACGATAGTTAGTAGACATGGTGTCAGTTTCAGTAGTGTAGTGGTTATCACGTTCGCCTCACACGCGAAAGGTCCTCAGTTCGAAACTGGGCGGAAACATTATTTGCTCCTCCTTTATTTTTATTCATCCTTGTTTGAAGATGTATGACTGCATGTTACTGATAGCAACATCAACATATTCATAATTATGGATAGGAGGGGAGCCTCATCTGCTATTCTTCACATGTAAAGTCAATTTTTGAAGGTTTTTAAGAGATTCTCTGAGGCTAAAGTGTGAAACGGACTTTGGCGAACCCCAAGCTGCTGAGCAAAAATGGCAACCTTGCCGTCAAGGAATCGAACCCTGTTCCTCCGCTTGACAGGTGGATTCTAACCTTTGACCAGCGAAGGTACAGAATGTGTTGCTTGACTGTCGTGCCAATGCTGAGAATACAAACTGTAAGAGTATCAATGAAAAATCTACAAAAAAATAACAGGTTGCTAAAACCCTTTCATTGTCAAGCATTTGCATGACTGAGAGCGTAAATTGACAGTGGAAGGGGTTCCATGGTGTAAAAGTCAGCACTCTGGACTCTGAATCCAGTGATCCGAGTTCAAATCTCGGTGGAACCTTCAGGTGTGTGCTTTCAGGGGTGCTGTCATGGATGCTTTCTGGAAAGAAGATGAGTTGAGTAGGCTAGTCAGTTGTCAAGTGACACCTGAGTGCACGATTGATCAGTTCCAGCTGAGAGGCTCTGTGGTATGTGACGTCTCACCTATATGTTGCTAGTTGAATCTTTTTTGGATTCTTCTTGCATATTCATTTGCGATGCTTCTATTTTTCCATGCTCTCCCAGAGGAGTGTGTTACAATCCCACTTCTGACTCTGTTTGTAGCGACTCCACAATCTCTTTCCGCTAGCAACAAAATTTGGGAAAACTTACCTCATTGTTTGGTTTCCGGAACGATACTTAGTAGACATGGTGCCAGTTTCCGTAGTGTAGTGGTTATCACGTTCGCCTCACACGTTAAAGGTCCTTAGTTCGAAACTGGGCGGAAACAATATTTGCTCCTCCTTTATTTATTTCATCCTTGTTTGAAGATGTATGACTGCACGTTACTGATAGCAACATCAACATATTCATAATTATGGATAGGAGGGGAGCCTCATCTGCTATCCTTGACATGTAAAGTCAATTTTTGAAGGTTTTTAAGAGATTCTCTGATGCTAAAGTGTGAAACGGACTTTGGCGAACCACAAGCTGCTGAGCAAAAATGGCAACCTTGCCGTCAAGGAATCGAACCCTGTTCCTCTGCTTGACAGAAGGATTCTAACCTTTGACCAGCGAAGGTACAGAACGTGTTGTTTGACTGTCGTGTCAATGCTGAGAATACAAACTGTAAGAGTATCAATGAAAAATCTACAAAAAAAATAACAGGTTGCTAAAACCCTTTCATTGTCAAGCATTTGCATGACTGAAAGCGTAAATTGATTGTGGAAGGGGTTCCATGGTGTAAAGGTCAGCACTCTGGACTCTGAATCCAGTGATCCGAGTTCAAATCTCGGTGGAACCTTCAGGTGTGTGCTGTCACGGGTGCTGTCGTGGATGCTTTCTGGAAAGAAAGTGAGTTGAGTAGGCTAATCAGTTGTCAAGTGACACCTGAGTGCACAATTGATCAGTTCCAGCTGAGAGGCTCTGTGGTATGTGACGTCTCACCTCTGTGTTGCTAGTTGAACCTTTTTTGGATTCTTCTTTCATATTCATTTGCGATGCTTCTATTTTTCCATGCTCTCCCAGAGGAGTGTGTTACAATCCCACTTCTGACTCAATTTGTAGCGACTCCACAATCTCTTTCCGCAAGCAACAAAATTTGGGAAAACTTACCTCATTGTTTGGTTTCCGGAACGATAGTTAGTAGACATGGTGTCAGTTTCAGTAGTGTAGTGGTTATCACGTTCGCCTCACACGCGAAAGGTCCTCAGTTCGAAACTGGGCGGAAACATTATTTGCTCCTCCTTTATTTTTATTCATCCTTGTTTGAAGATGTATGACTGCATGTTACTGATAGCAACATCAACATATTCATAATTATGGATAGGAGGGGAGCCTCATCTGCTATTCTTCACATGTAAAGTCAATTTTTGAAGGTTTTTAAGAGATTCTCTGAGGCTAAAGTGTGAAACGGACTTTGGCGAACCCCAAGCTGCTGAGCAAAAATGGCAACCTTGCCGTCAAGGAATCGAACCCTGTTCCTCCGCTTGACAGGTGGATTCTAACCTTTGACCAGCGAAGGTACAGAATGTGTTGCTTGACT
Source organism: Odontesthes bonariensis (assembly GCF_027942865.1). Taxonomy (NCBI): domain Eukaryota; kingdom Metazoa; phylum Chordata; class Actinopteri; order Atheriniformes; family Atherinopsidae; genus Odontesthes; species Odontesthes bonariensis. The sequence goes on along the minus strand of NC_134513.1, from coordinate 26,967,614 downwards.
GTCGTGCCAATGCTGAGAATACAAACTGTAAGAGTATCAATGAAAAATCTACAAAAAAATAACAGGTTGCTAAAACCCTTTCATTGTCAAGCATTTGCATGACTGAGAGCGTAAATTGACAGTGGAAGGGGTTCCATGGTGTAAAAGTCAGCACTCTGGACTCTGAATCCAGTGATCCGAGTTCAAATCTCGGTGGAACCTTCAGGTGTGTGCTTTCAGGGGTGCTGTCATGGATGCTTTCTGGAAAGAAGATGAGTTGAGTAGGCTAGTCAGTTGTCAAGTGACACCTGAGTGCACGATTGATCAGTTCCAGCTGAGAGGCTCTGTGGTATGTGACGTCTCACCTATATGTTGCTAGTTGAATCTTTTTTGGATTCTTCTTGCATATTCATTTGCGATGCTTCTATTTTTCCATGCTCTCCCAGAGGAGTGTGTTACAATCCCACTTCTGACTCTGTTTGTAGCGACTCCACAATCTCTTTCCGCTAGCAACAAAATTTGGGAAAACTTACCTCATTGTTTGGTTTCCGGAACGATACTTAGTAGACATGGTGCCAGTTTCCGTAGTGTAGTGGTTATCACGTTCGCCTCACACGTTAAAGGTCCTTAGTTCGAAACTGGGCGGAAACAATATTTGCTCCTCCTTTATTTATTTCATCCTTGTTTGAAGATGTATGACTGCACGTTACTGATAGCAACATCAACATATTCATAATTATGGATAGGAGGGGAGCCTCATCTGCTATCCTTGACATGTAAAGTCAATTTTTGAAGGTTTTTAAGAGATTCTCTGATGCTAAAGTGTGAAACGGACTTTGGCGAACCACAAGCTGCTGAGCAAAAATGGCAACCTTGCCGTCAAGGAATCGAACCCTGTTCCTCTGCTTGACAGAAGGATTCTAACCTTTGACCAGCGAAGGTACAGAACGTGTTGTTTGACTGTCGTGTCAATGCTGAGAATACAAACTGTAAGAGTATCAATGAAAAATCTACAAAAAAAATAACAGGTTGCTAAAACCCTTTCATTGTCAAGCATTTGCATGACTGAGAGCGTAAATTGACTGTGGAAGGGGTTCCATGGCATAAAGGTCACCACTCTGGACTCTGAATCCAGTGATCCGAGTTCAAATCTCAGTGGAACCTTCAGGTGTGTGCTTTCAGGGGTGCTGTCATGGATGCTTTCTGGAAAGAAGATGAGTTGAGTAGGCTAGTCAGTTGTCAAGTGACACCTGAGTGCACGATTGATCAGTTCAAGCTGAGAGGCTCTGTGGTATGTTACGTCTCACCTATATGTTGCTAGTTGAATCTTTTTTGGATTTGGGATCAAATAAGGGTCAGAAAGATTTTGTACTTGTACAATGATGTTCACATGTGTAATAAAGTATTGAAGTTGTAAAAATATTTTGTGTCTATGTAAAAACATTTTGTGCATGTGTAACAAAGTTTTGAAGTTGTAAAAATAGTTTGTGTATGTGTAACAAAGTTTTGAAGTTGTAAAAACATTTTGTGCATATGTAACAAAGTTTTGAAGTTGTAAAAACATTTTGTGCATGTGTAACAAAGTTTTGAAGTTGTAAAAACATTTTGTGTATGTGTGACAAAGTTTTGAAGTTGTAAAAATAGTTTGTGAATGTGTAACAAAGTTTTGAAGTTGTAAAAATAGTTTGTGTATGTGTAACAAAGTTTTGAAGTTGTAAAAACATTTTGTGCATGTGTAAAACTAAATCCGACGGACACACAAATTTTCTACCTTCAAGTACAACCCTGAAGTTACAAGTTTACAAAACTCAAGTTACGAGTACGAATTTTGACCCTGTTTTGACGCCTGAGTGAATAGCCAATCAGCACGTTGCTTACTGACTTGCCAATCAACCCGGTGCCAACCCACGCGCCAACCAACCATCCAATCAAGGAGCAGCAATTTCTGTCGGCCGGGATCTGAGCGCCAACGACACTCAGTGGGCACACGTTGTTACTGATGGAGGAAAAACAGGATGGAGGAAAAACAGGATGGAGTCAAACGCTTCTGCTCAGGTAAGTTAATTAAAGATATCTGCAATTTCACGATGTAGCAAAAGTTTCTCAATGTCGTCATATAAGCGGTCATATAGGCCTAACGTGAAATGACAGGTGTCGTGCCAAAAGTTGATTGCTGCCAGAAATTGATTTCCGGTACGCGGGAGCGCGCACAGTCTGTTCAATTTGAAAAGCGTAGCTCAGTGTTTCGATGTTTCCCTCCTCCACTCACCACACCTGATTCAAATGATCAGCTCGCCATCAAACTCAGCAGTGGCCTGATAAGGAGCCATTCATTTGAATCAGGTGTGTTGGAGCAGGGAACATAAAACATGCAGGGCAGTGGGTCCCGAGGACCGGAATGAAGAAACACTGGTATAACGCAGCGCCTTAGACCGCTTGGCAATCCTGACCGCTGAAAGGTATATTTGATGATACTGTCGGCGGGCCCAGGCATCATTCCAGCAAATATGTGGGTCTGCGTTGTGTTCGTGTTGAAGGGGAACATTGACGAGGCATGCAGCTTCATGGAAGATTCTCCTTCTGAGTGATGGGACTGTGATAGCAATTTTCCTGCACCTTGAAACGGGACACGGAAATCTTATTTCACTTCTTGGCGATAGTTGTCTTTTCATCTGACGACTGTGTCCACTACACAGAAATTCATCGTTAGTGTAATGGACAGTGTCTCAGCCTGTCACGTGGAAAATTGGGGTTCGATTCCCCGACGGGGAGAGCTTGTTTTTTTTTTTCAGCTGCCTGCAACCAAGTGATGATTGTTTTGATACTCTCACCCATCTTCGGCCTAAATGTCAATAGCCCCCTTCAAATAGCCTAACATGAGGCCAGGTTGCTTCGGTCAAAAGCCCTTTCCCGTTTACTATGGTGTTAAGTGCAAACCAAGACCTTATAATCAACAATGTGCCTTTTGCTAATGATTCTGTCCTGCCCAAAGCACTGTAGAAGGTTGTGACAGCACAGCTAGTTGAGCTGTGGTCAGAAGATTCTCATGCAACAAGTGTCTTGGCTGTTGTTTAAGAGGGCTCTTGAGGAAAACAAATAGTAGGCATAGCATTTGGAAGCAAGAACTCTTCGGAGGTAAAGCGCCTGCAATAATTTTTAAACTAGATGATGCAGTGCCAGAATAGCAATACGACATGGTATTGCTAAGCAAGGAGTAAACTTGGGTTGTCTTGCCAGTGAAAATAGTTCCTAGGAGAATTCTGCAATATCAGAAGTGGGATTTGAACCCATGCCTCCAGGGGACACTGCGACCTGAACGCAGCGCCTTAGACAGCTCGGCCATCCTGACTACTAAAAGGAATATTTGACGATACTGTCGGCGGGCCCAGGCATCATTCCAGCGAATATGTGGGTCTGCGTTGTGTTGGTGTTGACGGGGAACATTGACGAGGCATGCAGCATCATGGAAGACTCTCCTTCTGAGTGATGGGACTGTGATAGCAATTTTCCTGCACCTTGAAACGGGACACGGAACTCTTATTTCACTTCTTGGCGATAGTTGTCTTTTTATCTGACAACTGTATCCATCACAGAAATTCCTCATTAGTATAGTGGACAGTATCTCCGTCTGTCACGTGGAAGATGGGGGTTCGATTCCCCGACGGGGAGGGCTTGGTTTTTTGTCAGCTGCCTGCCACCAAGTGATGATTTTTTTGATACTCTCACCCATCTTCGGTCTAAATGTCAATAGCCCCCTTCAAATAGCCTAACATGAGGCCAGGTTGCTTCGGTCAAAAGCCCTTTCCCGTTTACTATGGTGTTAAGTGCAAACCAAGACCTTATAATCAACAATATGCCTTTTGCTAATGATTCTGTCCTGCCCAAAGCACTGTAGAAGGTTGTCACAACACAGCTTGTTGAGCCGAGTGGTCGAAGGCGCTGGATTTAGGCTCCAGTCTCTTTTGAGGCGTGGGTTCAAATCCCACCTAACATTTCTGTCTTACGTCTACAGACTGCAATGCAAAAGCAGAGTGGCGCAGCGGAAGCATGCTGGGCCCATAACCCAGAGGTCGATGGATCGAAACCATCCTCTGCTAGTCGATCATCTTGTTGAGTTCCACCAGTTTATACTATTCTCTTGCTATGCTCTCTTCTGTAAAGATTTCATGGCGTTAGATGAAGAGCACAAGAAATATCTATGGGTGTTGCACAGTGGCAAGACTACAACTGGTACTCATCAGTTGTTATTCTGAGTTAGAAAAGTTTCATCTTACAGGGTCTTCTGACGCTCCCTTGTAGTTGGCTCAAAGACATCTTTGGTAGTGTAGCCGAGTGGTCTAAGGTGCTGGATTTAGGCTCAGGTCTCTGTGGAGGCGTGGGTTCAAATCCCACCACTGCCAATATGGCTGCTTTCTTGGTGGCAGTTTCACAATCAAAAGTACAAATCAGTTTTAAAAAAACATCGCCATGAAGAAGATGGAACTCACAGGAAATCATACACATGTGCTGGTCCTTTGGGGAGGTAACCCATATGTCAAGTCCACTTCCACTTTCATCCTCTGATAAGGTTCAAACATGAATCCCAAATCTATTTAGGTGCCCCTTTCAGTCTTAATGTGTGACGACAGAAAGAAAGCTCATTTTACCCAGTCTAACCTGTTACTGACATTTTGAAGAACTTCAGTTTCTTCTACTGCCAGAGATAAAGGGGACCTTGGTCAGAAATCATTTTTATATGTGGAACTACAGAGAGTCCTTAATAAAGCTTATACGTTAATGTCACACACAACTAAAGAGTCCCTTCAGGGTCACAGAATAAACAGTGAAACAGCACATGCAAAAAAAATGGATGTTACCACTGTGACATTGGCAGGTGGCTGGCAAGCTATCTTTTCCAAGGCTCATGTTTGTTTTTGGCCGTTACTCTTTGGGGTTTTGTAAATGCAGGTCATGGATATGGCTGAGGACAGCGAGATGCTATGCGTGGTCAGTCAGTAGGTCTAACATTTGTACACTATGACTCAGAGGGCAAACCATTAATTCTGCACTGTTTAAAGCCTTGATGCAATGAATCCTAAGAAAATCATCCCAGTGGAGATGTAATGTTGGGGCTACTAGCCATAGAGACCAAAGTCATTTGAAGTAGCAGATTTTAAACTTCTGTATATCTACTAATGAGGTGGCCTGTTAACATAGTGGTGTAAAGGGATTGAACTGAAAACGGCCTGAAGACGCCATTGAAAGTACTGCGGTGACTGCTAATGTTGTGATGGTAACTTGGAGGTTCCTAGATTTCCAAAACCTTAACCAAGACATATGGAAGCTGAGTTGCACAGCGTTTGTTCCGAGGTGCTTTAAATCCTCAAATGTATCATCCAACACAATTTCCTGTCTTACGTCTACAGACTGAGATGCAAAAGCAGAGTGGCGCAGCGGAAGCGTGCTGGGCCCATAACCCAGAGGTCGATGGATTGAAACCATCCTCTGCTAGTCGATCATCTTGTAGAGTTCCACCAGTTTATACTCTTCTCTTCCTATGCTCTCTTCTGTAAAGATTTCATGGCGTTAGATGAAGAGCACAAGAAATATCTATGGGTGTTGCACAGTGGCAAGACTACAACTGGTACTCATCAGTTGTTATTCTGAGTTAGAAAAGTTTCATCTTACAGGGTCTACTGACAACTGTTGATTACAATCCTTCAGTTTAGTCCAACTTTTAAAGGTGACGCTCCCTTGTAGTTGGCTCAAAGATATCTTTTGTAGTGTGGCCGAGTGGTCTAAGGCGATGGATTTAGGCTCCACTCTCTTTGGAGGCGTGGGTTCAAATCCCACCACTGCCAATATGGCTGCTTTCTTGGTGGCAGTTTCACAATCAAAAGTACAAATCAGTTTAAAAAAAACATCGCCATGAAGAAGATGGAACTCAAAGGAAATCACACACATGTGCTGGTCCTTTGGGGAGGTAACCCATATGTCAAGTCCACTTCCACTTTCATCCTCTGATAAGGTTCAAACATGAATCCCAAATCTTTTTAGGTGCCCCTTTCAGTCTTAATGTGTGACAACAGAAAGAAAGCTCATTTTACCCAGTCTAACCTGTTACTGACATTTTGAAGTGCTTCAGTTTCTTCTACTGCCAGAGATAAAGGGGACCTTGGTCAGAAATCATTTTTATATGTGGAACTACAGAGAGTCCTTAATAAAGCTTATACGTTAATGTCACACACAACTAAAGAGTCCCTTCAGGGTCACAGAATAAACAGTGAAACAACACATGCAAAAAAAATGGATGTTACCACTGTGACATTGGCAGCTGGGTGGCAAGCTATCTTTTCCAAGGCTCATGTTTGTTTTTGGCCGTTACTCTTTGGGGTTTTGTAAATGCAGGTCATGGATATGGCTGAGGACAGCGAGATGCTATGCGTGGTCAGTCAGTAGGTCTAACTTTTGTACACTATGACTCAGAGGGCAAACCATTAATTCTGCACTGTTTAAAGCCTTGATGCAATGAATCCTAAGAAAATCATCCCAGTGGAGATGTAATGTAGGGGATACTAGCCATAGAGACCAAAGTCATTTGAAGTAGCAGATTTTAAACTTCTGTATATCTAGTAATGGCCTGTTAACATAGTGGTGTAAAGGGATTGAACTGAAAACGGCCTGAAGACGCCATTGAAAGTACTGTGGTGACTGCTAATGTTGTGATGGTAACTTGGAGGTTCCTAGATTTCCAAAACCTTAACCAAGACACATGGAAGCTGAGTTGTGCAGTGTTTGTTCCGAGGTGCTTTAAATCCTCTAATGTATCATCCAACACAATTTCCTGTCTTACGTCTACAGACTGAGATGCAAAAGCAGAGTGGCGCAGCGGAAGCGTGCTGGGCCCATAACCCAGAGGTCGATGGATCGAAACCATCCTCTGCTAGTCGATCATCTTGTTGAGTTCCACCAGTTTATACTCTTCTCTTCCTATGCTCTCTTCTGTAAAGATTTCATGGCGTTAGATGAAGAGCACAAGAAATATCTATGGGTGTTGCACAGTGGCAAGACTACAACTGGTACTCATCAGTTGTTATTCTGAGTTAGAAAAGTTTCATCTTACAGGGTCTACTGACAACTGTTGATTGCAATCCTTCAGTTCAGTCCATCTTTTAAAGGTGACGCTCCCTTGTAGTTGGTTCAAAGATATCTTTGGTAGTGTGGCCGAGTGGTCTAAGGCGCTGGATTTAGGCTCCAGTCTCTGTGGAGGCGTGGGTTCAAATCCCACCACTGCCAATATGGCTGCTTTCTTGGTGGCAGTTTCACAATCAAAAGTACAAATCAGTTTAAAAAAAACATCGCCATGATGAAGATGGAACTCACAGGAAATCATACACATGTGCTGGTCCTTTGGGGAGGCAACCCATATGTCAAGTCCACTTCCACTTTCATCCTCTGATAAGGTTCAAACATGAATCCCAAATCTTTTTAGGTGCCCCTTTCAGTCTTAATGTGTGACGACAGAAAGAAAGCTCATTTTACCCAGTCTAACCTGTTACTGACATTTTGAAGAACTTCAGTTTCTTCTACTGCCAGAGATAAAGGGGACCTTGGTCAGAAATCATTTTTATATGTGGAACTACAGAGAGTCCTTAATAAAGCTTATACGTTAATGTCACACACAACTAAAGAGTCCCTTCAGGGTCACAGAATAAACAGTGAAACAGCACATGCAAAAAAAATGGATGTTACCACTGTGACATTGGCAGCTGGCTGGCAAGCTATCTTTTCCAAGGCTCATGTTTGTTTCTGGCCGTTACTCTTTGGGGTTTTGTAAATGCAGGTCATGGATATGGCTGAGGACAGCGAGATGCTATGGTGGTCAGTCAGTAGGTCTAACATTTGTACACTATGACTCAGAGGGCAAACCATTAATACTGCACTGTTTAAAGCCTTAATGCAATGAATCCTAAGAAAATCATACCAGTGGAGATGTAATGTTGGGGATTCCCAAAACCTGCCCAGTGCTCTCGGCCGCTCGGCCATTCTGACCGCTTAAAGGGAAATTTGGTGATACTGTTGGCGGGCCCAGGCATCATTCTTGCGAATAGAATAGAATAGAATAGAATAATACTTTATTTATCCCCCAATGGGGTAAATTCAAATTCGTCAAGTAGCTCAACATTTTTTTAAATATTTACAATGATTGAATTAACAACAATAAAACGACAATAATAATTCTACTACGAACTAAATAATAATAAATGACTAAATTGCAAAATAAACAAATAAATAAAAATTAATCAATCAATTTGAGAAGAACTCAGCAGTCACTGTTATAAAGCCTTATGGCTGTGGGAACGAAGGACCTTCTGAACCTCTCAGTCCTGCAGTGCAGAGAGATGAGCCTCTCACTGCAGCTGCTCCTCTGTCCTGTCAGGATGCTGTCGAGAGGATGTTTATTATTCTCCATCACAGAAACTAACTTCCTCCTCATCCGTTTCTCCACCACAGCACCGAGAGGGTCCAGCCTTCTGCCTACAACAGAACCAGCCTTTTTCACCAGTTTGTCCAGGCGCCTACAGTTTCTGTCTGTAGTGCAACTCCCCCAGCAGACAGCAGCATAGAACAGTGCACTCTCAATGATAGTGTGATAAAACATACTCATCATATCACCGCAGACATTGAAGGACCTGAGCAGTCTCAGGAAAAAGAGACGGCTCTGTTCCCTCCTGTACACTGCGTCTATGTTGGCAGACCACTCCAGTTTATTATCCAGCATCACCCCCAGGTATTTGCAGGTCTGAACAGTCTCTATCTCCCCTCCATCAATGCAGACTGACTGGTATGGGGTTTTAGATCTCCTGAAGTCCACCACCAGCTCTTTGGTTTTGGTGGTGTTCAGGAGCAAACAGTTATTTTTGCTCCAGTCAGTAAAGGCCTCCACAAGGTCCCTGTACTCCTTCTCCTGTCCACCGCGCACACATGCCACAACAGCCGTATCATCAGAATACTTCTGAATGTGGCAGGACTCTGAGTTGTACCTCAAGTCTGATGTGTACAGGGTGAAAAGAAAAGGAGCCAAAACAGTACCCTGCGGAGCACCAGTACTGCATTCCAGTGTTCCAGAAACACATTTCCCCATCCTGACATACTGTGGTCTGGCAGACAAATAGTCTATAATCCATGATGTCAGGGAGGGGGCAACACCCATACCGAGCAGCTTGTCTTTCAGTATGGGAGGCTGTATGGTGTTGAAGGCACTGGAGAAGTCAAAGAACATGACTCTCACATATGAACCAGGCACATCCAGATAAGCATATGCCCGATGCAACATGTACAGAATCGCGTCTTCCACTCCTATGTGTTTCTGGTAGGCAAACTGGAGGGGGTCAAGAGCCTCAGCAACCTGCAATCTCATGCGACGAACAAGAAGTCTCTCCAAGGTCTTCATGATATGAGATGTCAGAGCCACCGGTCTGTAGTCATTCAGCTCCACCGGTTGCCCTAATTTGGGCATGAGTCAAGAAGTTTTCCACAGCACCGGGACTTTTTCCATCTGAATGCTCATATTAAAGAGCCTCTGAAGAGGGACTGCTAGTTGACCAGCACAGTCCCTCAGAAGCCTTGGACAGACTCCATCTGGGCCTGAAGCCCTCCCTGGCTTAAGTCTCCTGAGCTCAGCACCAACCTCCTCTATAGTTAGATACAGAGGTTGTAGCGGAGGGATGGCGACAGGAGTGATGTTGCTATCAACCATAGAGATGGGGGTGGGGGTGCAGCTGGACAGAGGAGGGCTAGTGGTGGGAGTTGCTGCAGAGGTGGAGGAGCAGCTGGACCGAGGAGGCCAGGCGGTGGAAGCTGCCGCAGAGGTGGATGTGCAGCTGGGCTCTGGATCCCTGGTGGTGGAAGCTGCCGCAGAGGTGGAGTTGCAGCTGGGCTGATGAGGCCAGGCGGTGGGAGCTGCCGCACAGATGGAGGTGTGGCTGGGTTCAGAAGGCCTGGCAGTGGAAGCTGCCGTAGAGGTGGAAGTGCAGATGGGCTCAGGGTGCCTGGTGATGGAAGCTGCCACACAGGTGGAGGTGTAGCTTGGCTCAGGAGACCAGGCGGGGGAAGTTGCTGCAGAGGTGGAGGTACAGCTGGACAGAAGAAGCTTGTTGGTGACAGCAGAGGTAGAGGTGCAGTCAGGCGGAGGAGGAGGCTTGGCGATGCAGGTTGCCATTGAGGTGGAAGTACAGCAGGACACTGGAAGCAGTATAGAGGAAGCAGCTGTAGTGGTGGGGGTGGAGGGAGCAGCAGCAGAGGAGGGAAAAGCCACACTGTCAAACCTGTTGTAATATTGGTTGAAAGTGTTGGCTCTGTCCACATCACCTTCTACAGACTGAGAGTTCATTAGTCTGTATCCAGTGATGGTCCTCATGCCCCTCCACACCTCCTTGGTATTATTGTTCTCCAGCTGTCTCTCCACCTTTTTCTTGTACTCCACCTTAGCTCAACGTAATGTATTTTTAAGCTCCTGTTGTACACTCCTCCGCCTTTCTCTATACCCATTCTGGAACGCCCTCTTTTTCTGGTTCAGGAGGTCTTTGATGTCACTGGTGATCCATGGTTTGTTATTTGGATAGCACCTTACAGTCCTGACTGGAATCACAGTGTCCCTACAGAAGTTAATGTAGTCTGTGATGGTGCTGAGCCTCCTGTCCATGTCAATGTCCATTTCATCTTCCTCCAGCAGTACAGCCCAGTCTGTGACATCAAATCAGTCTCTCAATGCATCACTCGCCTCTGGTGACCACTTCCTGAAAGATCTGGTAGTAACAGGAAGTCTTTGTACGCACGGTTTGTATGTGGGTTGTCGATAGACCATGCTGTGATCAGATCTACCCAGTGGTGGAAGAGACACTGCCCTGTAAGCCTTCTTCACGTTAGCATAGAACAGATCTAATGTCTTTTCTCCACGTGTTGGACAGTCCACATACTGTACAAAGCCAGTAAGGCAGGAGGATAGAGAGACGTGGTTGAAATCCCCTGTGATTGCAATGAATGCCTCAGGATGCTGGGTCTGTCACATTGCGGGGGTTTACCCATCTCTGATTAAAGAACAGTATAACACCCCCGCCTTTCCGCTTACCGCCGCTCGTACTCAGGTCTCAATCCGCTCGTACGGCTGTGAAGTCGGGTATGTCCACACATGAGTCTGGTGTGCTGTCGTTCAGCCAGGACTCAGACAGACAGATCAAACTGATCTCCTTATACAGCTGTTGGTTCCGCACAAGCGCCTCTAACTCATCACACTTGTTTGTTAGCGAGTTAGCGTTTCCCATAATCACCGAGGGCGGAAAAGGTTTGTACCTCCACCTCCTGTTGTGCCTCTTTGCCTTTAGTTTCGCTCCAGCTCTGCATTCACGGTAGAGCTTTTTAAGCTCGGTCGGAATTGGATGTTTAATTCCGCGTCCAATCCTTGACAGTGCCAAAAGTTCTTCTCTCGTATACACTGCTTTAGTAGTAGTGCACATTGTCAAAAAAATTAATTAAAACAAAAAAGCAGATCAATAAAAACTAACTAAAAATGTCTTTTCATGTGACAACTGTGTCCCCCTCACAGAAATTCCTCGTTAGTATAATGGACAGTATCTCTGCCTGTCACGCGGAAGATCGGGGTTTGATTCCCCGACTTGGAGGGCTCTGTATTTTTTTTTTCAGCTGCCTGCAACCAAGTGATGATTGTTTTGATACTCTCACCCATCTTTGGCCTAAATATATATAGCTCCCTTGAAATAGCCTAACAAGAGGCTAGGTTGCTTCGGTCAAAAGCCCTTTCCCATTTACTATGGTGTTAAGTGCAAACCAAGACCTTATAATCATATATGGTCAGAAGATTCTCATGCAACAAGTGTCTTGGCTGTTGTTTAAGAGGGCTCTTTAGGAAAACAAATAGTAGGCATAAAATTTGGAAGCAAGAACTCTTCGGAGGTAAAGCGGCCGCAATAATCTTTAAACTAGATGATGCAGTGCCAGAATAGCAATACGACATGGTATTGCTAAGCAAGGAGTAAACTTGGGTTGCCTTTTCCTAGGAAAAGTCTGCATTGTCAGAAGTGGGATTTGAACCCACGTCTCCAGGGGAGACTGCAACCTAAACGCAGCACCTTAGACCACTCTACCATGCTGACGGTTAAAAAGAATATCTGACGATACTGTCGGAGGGCCCAGGCATCATTCCAGTTAATATGTGGGTCTGCGTTGTGTTGGTGTTGAAGGGGAACATTGACGAGGCATGCAGCTTCATGGAAGACTCTCCTTCTGAGTGAAGGGACTGTGATAGCAATTTTCCTATCTTATTTCACTCCTTGGCGATAGTTGTCTTTTCCTCTGACGACTGTATCAGCCAAACAGAAATTCCTCGTTAGTATAATCAACAGTATCTCCGCCTGTCACGGGGTAGATCGGGGTTCGATTCCCAGACGGGAGGGCTTGGTATTTTATCAAGTGATGATTGCTTTGATACTCTCACCCATTTTCGGCCTAAATGTCAATAGCCCCCTTCAAATAGCCTAACATGAGGGAGGGGGGAATTCCGAGAAGATGGTTTAGCGGAAAGCCTGGCTTATTTCGCTACTTCTGGCTAAATTTAGCGAGAGTTCCGTTCCATAAAGGTGGCTTATTTGAACGCCCTCTGAGTAACCATGGTAATTTATGCTGCTGAACTAGCCTGGTCCCGGGCAGGCTAAAGTTGAAGCTTAGCTTAGCTGCAATTCAAAAAATGTCCGACTGGCTGAAACAGACTGGTGGTGTGTGTGTGTCTGTCTGTCTGTCTGTCTGTCTGTGTCTGTCTGGTGGTGTGTGTGTGCCTGGTAGCCTTTTGGAGGGGACTGTACTGTATGAGTTGGAAATTGAAGAGAGACACTTTGGATATGAATGGTTATTTTTTGATGGTCGCAATTGTTACAAGATTTGCAGATCTGTGTTCGCTCAATCAACTAGTGATAGGAGGCAGCATCTTTATGCACAAACGAATCCACAAAGCCACATGGAGATCACCCGACCACTTCACAGAAAACCAGATCGACCACATGTGCATCAACCGGAAGTTCCGACGACTGTGGAGTGATGTAAGGGTGATGAGGGGAGCAGATGTGTCATCAGACCACCACCTTGTTGTGACGTCAGCACGGCTGAGGCTGAAGAAATACTCCACAAACACCAATCCACGTAAAAGATTCAATGTAGGCCTGCTCAAGGAAAAAGACATCCAGACAGCATTCAAACTCAGCATTTCTAACAGGTTTCAGCCACTGCAGGAACTCTTTAAAGAGGAGGATATAGATATTGAGAACCTGTGGCAACAGGCCAAAAAGGGCTGGCTTGACACATGTTAGGAGGTCTTGGTCGAGACGAAACAACATCACAAGGAGTGGATGACCTTCCACACTATGAAGAAGCTAGAAAGGAGGAAACAAAAGAAAGAGGTATTGAACACAAGCCGGACAAGAGCACAGAAGGCAAGGGCACAGGAGGCCTACACAGCAGCAGACAAGGAAGTTAAAAAGAGCATCAAAAAGGACAAAAGAGACCACTTTGAGGACCTAGCCAAGCAGGCAGAGGAAGCTGCAGGGAAGGGAAACCTGAGGGAGCTCTACCTGACGACAAGAAAGCTAGCAGGTAAATTCCAACAAGTAGAGAAAACAGTCAAGGACAAAGAGGGCAACCCACTTACAACAACAGAACAGCAACTTAGAAGATGGGCAGAACACTTTAATGAGCTATTAAACAGACCAGCCCCAGAGGCACCTCCAGATATACCACCTGCAAATACAGAGCTACCTATCAACACTGGAAAACCTACAAAGGTAGAGATGAAGAAGGCCATCATGTCTTTAAAGAACGGGAAGTCAGCAGGACCAGATGAAGTACCAGCAGAGGCCCTCAAGGCGGACATAGTGAGCTCAGTCAACATGCTGCACAGCCTTTTCAATAGGATTTGGGAAGAGGAGCAGGTTCCCCTGGAGTGAAGGGAGGGCATACTCGTTAAACTACCGAAGAAGGGGGATCTTGGTAATTGTAACAACTACAGAGGGATTATGCTACTGTCAACAGCAGGGAAAGTGTTCAACAGAATTGTCCTAGAGAGAATGAGGGATGTAGTGGATGTCAAACTGCGAGATGAACAGGCAGGTTTCCGGAAGAACAGGTCCTGTGCTGACCAGATTGCCACCCTACGCATCATAATAGAGCAGTCACTGGAATTGAACTCTCCTCTCTACATCAATTTCATAGACTACAAGAAGGCCTTTGATAGCATAGATAGAGACACCTTGTGGAAGTTGCTGCGGCACTACGGGATACCAGAGAAGTTTGTATCTCTAATCCGGAACACATATAAGGACATGAAATGCAGAGTAGCCCATGCAGGACAGCTAACAGAGAGCTTTAATGTGAAGACAGGAGTACGTCAGGGATGTTTACTGTCGCCATTTCTTTTCATACTGGTTATTGACTGGATTATGAGGACTACTACTAGAGGAGGGAGAAATGGGATCCAGTGGACACTTTGGACACAGCTGGAGGATTTAGATTTTGCCGACGACCTGGCACTCCTCTCACACAACCACAAACAAATGCAAGATAAAACAGCCCATCTGGACAGAACATCAATCAGTACAGGACTCAAGATCAGCAAAAAGAAGACTGAACTCATGAAGATTAACATTACAAACAGCACACCAGTCACAATTGGAGGGGAAGAGGTGAAGGAGACAGAGTCCTTTGTGTACTTGGGAAGTGTGGTTGACCGGCAGGGGGGCACGGATAGGGATGTAACAGCCAGGATAGGGAAAGCAAGAGCAGCCTTCATCATGCTTAGGAATGTCTGGGCCTCCAGAGTGATTCGCATAGCCACCAAACTCCGGATCTTCAACTCCAATGTCAAGTCAGTATTGCTCTACGGATCCGAGACATGGAGAACCACAAAAGCAACACAACACAGGATACAAACATTTATAAACACTTGTCTGAGAAGGATCTTTAAGATTAAGTGGTCAGACAAGATCAGCAACCTGGAGCTGTGGGATAGAGCAGGACAAAACCCGGTGGGAAGCCAGATCCTCAAGAGAAAATGGTCTTGGATAGGGCACACCCTTAGGAAGACACCATCCAGCATCACAAACCAGGCTCTAACCTGGAATCCACAGGGTAAACGAAGGAGAGGAATGCCAAAAAACAGCTGGAGAAGAGACACGGAGGAGGAGATGAGCATATGCAACAGCTGGCAAAACCTAAGGAAGAAGGCCCAGAGACGAGTGCAGTGGAAGACAATCATCGGTGGCCTATGCTCAGGCATGAGTAATGGGCCTAAGTAAGTAAGTAAGCAATTGTTACAGAATGTTAATGTTTATATTAATAATATTAATATTTTGATTTCTGATTTGAGTTTATATATTGATATTTGTAATGTATTATATTTCTCTCTGTTAAACAACATTGTCTTTTGAAGGGCAGCTGAGGATGTAGGCTATGAATGAGATGTGGATTTAGGATTTGCCATGTCTAAATAGTCACCCTAAAATCGACCAGAATGGAAGAAATTGCATTTAAGAAATTTAAAATTTTCTAGAGGAAGGCCCCACACTCTGCACTATTGCATATTCATAAAATGTATACATGTATCTACATCATATCTACACAGATATATATATCTGTATTGTGGAACAACTTCTGAGATGCGTGTCGCGAACCGACCCGCTGAAATCTCACTCCAAGGTTTTTGGAAAAGTTGGCAACCCTGAAAATGTTATGAACTGTCATTGAAATAACTGCTTAATCTGTTGAGAAATGGTCCCTGTCATAAATGTGCTGCTACCAGAACCAAGCACTGTATTACTGAAGGGTCGGTGTCTGTAGTGTTAGTAGCCTACAGGGGCCGGGAACGTGTGGCTCGCGAGCCACTAGTTATGCATGTCGCACACTGAAACAAGTTAGTATTAGCATTAACAAGTTGTAACTATGTTCGATTCCACTTATGCACGTGAGAAATCCTACTATTCAGTTTGGACGAGAGCTTATTTAGTCCACTTGTGTTCGCTCTCGATGACGTGCGAACGCAAACACGCCTTGTTCTTGGTTGTTAGCAGTGGTAGACTACTGGTAGTCCATGTCCAAAATGGCGCTTACTTTTGCGCTGACGTCACACGGGATGGGTCAATAGTCACCATTACTTGTCTCTCTCTGTTGTTTGTCTGTCTGTCTCTGGGTTGTTCCGGTCCGTCTCTCGGTCTGTTGGCGTGGATATATGACAGGGCCAGAGCTGAGGTGTGTGTGTGTGTGTGTGTGTGTGTGTGTGTGTGTGTGTGTGTGTGTGTGTGTGTGTGTGAGTATGTGCGTGAGTGAGTGAGTGAGTGAGTGAGTGAGTGTGTGTGTGTGTGTGTGTGTGTGTGTGTGTGTGTCAAAAGTTCTGTTCTGTTCGGTTCGGTTCTGTTTCAGTGAGACAGGAGGGACTTAACATACTTTAAAACAGAATCTTCTTGAATAACAGGACAGTGAGTGTCATCCACTGAATGTGATTGTGAAAACCAAAGCCAGAATCATTTACATTTATTCACAAAACACAACACTCTTTGCTGCTCAATCTGGAATTTGTTTGCACAGATGTAGTCTCTCAAATAATTGAGATTACAATAAAGAAGGAGGGGAAACATGATGGGGAGTTATTTACATTTACAGTTATAGACTGTTAGATTCGGTTCTTTAATTGGAAGCTCAAGAATGGACCGGAGTAATTCAAGTGAAAATGAAGTGTTTATTGGTAGTCACACGTCAAAGCATATCAGCGCTGGGCTCAGTGGAACAGAGCTCCCGCAGGAAGTCCGTCAGACTGAACCTCAACTTCCGGTTATCATTTGTATTTATAGCCTCATAGGTTGGACTCACACTCGAACGAGTATGATTGGACATGAGTAGGTTCAACATGCTTCGTCATATTCTCTGGATCAGCCCAAAACAATGTGTGTGTGTGAATCTGCCCTTGCTTTCCCAATTGTTTTGTCTTCCTTCTCCTGGATCACTTTAGGTCATCATGGAAAAGTACTGAGACTTATTTAATTTATAATGTCTAAGAACAAAGCCAATTTTTACAGCCGCTAGGTGGCAATACTTGTTCCAAGTCAACTTACAGTACGATTTATAACGGAGTAGAGCTAGACTGCATGAACGCATGTTTGTTGTTGAGAGCGGGAGTTATTAAAATAGGTTACTTCATAACAACACGGCCTAATCCTTCAAACACGGACATGACAAGTCCCATCTGACGTGTGTAGCAGAGTGATGAAGCAGAAGAGCCTCAGTGGCCTAATGGATAAGGCACTGGCCTCCTAAGCCAGGGATTCTGGGTTCAAGTCCCATCTGAGGTGTGGAGCATAGTGTATGAAGCGGAAGCGTTCTGGGCCCATAACCCAGAGGTCGATGGACAGAAACCATCCTCTGTTATGAATGAATTTTCAAATCAAACTCAACATCTCTCATTAAAAAAACCTGGAAAAGATAATTCAAATTAGTTTGGTGTGCTCACGAGTGTTCTCCAAAGTCCACTTTTCTGATATAAGTAAGAAAAAAGAATGATTGTAAAAAAAAGACTGAAATCTTTCACTTTTGTTAAATGGAATAAAAGATCGTTTACCGATTTCTTTTTGTTGTGTTTGTTATTTTGATTAGTCACGTGGATAAGGCACTGGACTCCTAAGCCAGGGATTGTGGGTTTTAGTCCCATCTGAGATGTGTAGCAGAGTGGCGCAGCGGAAGCATGCTGGGCCCATAACCCAGAGGTTGATGGACTGAAACCATCCTCTGCTATGTATACATTTTCAAATCAAACTCAACATATCTCACTAAAAAAAAAATGGAAAAGAGGATGTTCATAGCATCACAATTGACACTTGACCAACTCTGAAAACCTTTCTACACACTCTTAATTCAAACTCGTTTGGTGTGCTCACAAGTGTTCTCCAATGTCCACTTTTCTGATATAAGTAAAAAAAATAATTATTGTGTCAAAAGACTGAAATCTTTCACTTTTGTTAAATGGATTAGAGGATCGTTTACCCGATTTCTTTTAGTTGTGTTTTTTATTTTGAATAGTCACCACGATAAGGCACTGGCCTCCTAAGCCAAGGATTGTGGGTTCGAGTCCCATCAGGGGTGTAGAGCAGAGTGGTGCAGCAGAAGCGCCTCAGTGGCCTAATGGATAAGGCACTGCGCCAAACCTGGGGAACAATAGTCTGAAGAAGGGGGGAAGAAGAAGAGAAAAAAAGAAAAGAAAAATGAGAAAATAGCAGGTTTGAATCCTCATTGGAACATGCATCAATTCATGCAAAATCTAATAAATATAGCTTTAAAACTGATACAAATACAATTGGTAAGAATAATAATGCAATTTGTTCTAATAATAACAATACAGAGAAGAGTATTAAACCACCACACACCTAATACTGCTTATATTTTTTATATTCTAAAAAATGTTTCTGTTAATCACTTCTCACACATTGTCTGCAACATAAGTCTGTCCCTTTCTTGTAGTTTTAATGTTGTATAAGATTGATACAATTAAGAATATTAATTGTATGAATTGAAATGAAATTTTTACATTTTCTTTCAAGAATATTGATAAAAATAAGAATGTTATATTACTATTACCACTACTGCTTATAATAATTAACATTTATATCAAAGAAATGTTTCTGAGATTCAGTTCTCACAGCCTGTGGATCTATCAGCAATACCATTATTTCCCTTTCTTGTAAATTTCATATTTGTGTGAGTTTACAAAGGTTTTCCATAGGTGTGCTAGGAAAAAACAAAGGATACTGCTGTAGAAATAAAGTTATTTTTATTTATATTTACAAAAACACTGACAAACATACACACACACACAGACACGCATGCACACGCGCACACACACACACACACACACAATAACAGTCAATGAAAAGAATGAGTACATTTTTTTTTTCTGCCCTCTTCCTCTTCATCTCCTCCATCCACTGGTCAAGTGGCACAACAGCTGTCTGTGGGCAGTAAATGTGGCCATAATACTGGCTGTGGCCAGTATCTTTGTTGCGGGGCTGGTGTCACAGACAACACTTGTTTTTCTCCACAGTGCGGACATAGGGCTTACGAGCAAGTGGTGGAGAGGGAATGGGTCCAGCAGGAGCAATCTGACGGACAGCAGGAGCTGGAGTTGGACACACAAAAACAAATGGGCCAGAGGAAGGACTGGGGTTGGGGATGACCGGTGAAGGAGCAGAAAGGTGTGAAGGTGTTTGGATCATGGTGGGACATGCAGGACTGGGGTTGTGGACAACAGGTACGGGAGCGGGATCAGCAGGGAACAGCTGCCTTGGCTGGAAAGCCTTGGGACGAACTCCAGACTTGTGCCACTGGTTCAAAGTTGTTTGATTGACCTCAAACAATTGAAGGGTTGTGTTCTCCATAACAGTCCCATTGCCCAGAACCAGCTGGCGGATCTTGCTGTAGTCCCTAAGAATTAGGGTCCACCTTGTTACCGCCTGATGTCCCATTTTTTTGG
This sequence comes from Odontesthes bonariensis, assembly GCF_027942865.1. Taxonomy (NCBI): domain Eukaryota; kingdom Metazoa; phylum Chordata; class Actinopteri; order Atheriniformes; family Atherinopsidae; genus Odontesthes; species Odontesthes bonariensis. The sequence goes on along the minus strand of NC_134513.1, from coordinate 26,948,080 downwards.
GGCTCCTGTGAATATCGCACAGTTTAATAAAGATGGACTCTACCAGACGGCAACTGTCTGGCCAGTGGGCAGGGGATCCTGTTGACCCCAGGACACAACGGGTCATGCAGTCAACACCAGGCGTGAATTCAGGTTTGGGTTTTGAGCACCTGAAGCGCCCTGTCGTAAGGCGTACCTGGTGCCGCGCAGCGTACGCCACTCTCCGCTGGTCATATGGCAGTAGGTTTTGCCAAAGGGCAATTATATTTCTGGCATGCTGGTGGCTCAGCGTTTGCCCACTTTCCATGCGTAGCCCCACCAAGTAGTCTGCCAGACTGTCCACTCTGTCCATCCCTGGCACACTGCGATCATCCACAGCCTGGTAAAATATAACAATGGATCAATGTCAAAAAAAGATACAATATCACAGGGAGACGAAAAACACAACTATCACAATGTAATTGTCACAAAAAGTCTTACCATCGGTTGCTCAGGCACCGGTTGCGCTGCTGGGGGTGCAAAGGCTGCAGCATCACAGACAGTAAGGGTGGTCGAGAGAGGAAGGATGGAGGCGGAGGTGGTTGTGGAGGATGGAGCAGAGGCGGCATGGGTGGTAATTGTGGAGGATGGACCAGAGGTGGCGTAACGGCTCATTGTTGAGGTTGGTCCATAGCTGGTGAATGTGGTCATTGTAGAAGATGGACCATGGGCGGTGACAGTGGCCATCATGGATGATGGAGCAGAAGGCACCGTGGTCATCCAGTCGAAAGACTGAAAAAAATGTCACGTCAAAACATGTTTATGGATTTGTTTATGGATTATGATTTTAATCAATTTACTCTTTAGATGGTATACATGTTATATTGTTTGTTTCTATTTTTTTCTTCATTGAGCTATTCAAAGAAAGTTTCAAATTCAAATTCAAAATTTATTTATATAGCACATTAAAACAGCCTCAGCTGACCAAAGTGCTTCACAACAGCAACTGCATCACAAGAGAGTCATCAATAAAAGCAATAAGAATGACTTATCATCATCACAGATAAAAATAAAATTTAAGATAAAATTAGCAATAAAATAACAATAACAATAAAAGTAGCAAGCCAAGGTGAACTCCATTTCAGCTAGTGGAAGGCCAGGGAAAAGAGATGTGTTTTCAGTCAAAGTTAGTAGTGCTATACAAATAATACTGCATGTACTGTTATTATTAAGAATGGTTACTAGTTCTGTAGTCTGGACAGTGGCAGGAGTGCTGGCTACACTGGTCGTGGCAGGTGATGAGCCATCGGACAGGTCCAGCATCTCAATAGTAGGATCCAGGTTGAGGTCCAAACTGCTGTCTCTAAAGCCCTCATCCTACAACTCTTCCTCTGTGCCCACATCCTCCAACAGCTGGTCTGTTGCCTCAGAGTCAGGATCCACGTCCTGCAAGGCCTGTCCTGTTTGGCTATACAGGTAATCTACACCTAGGAGTTCACCTGGGACAGATGTTAGAACACAATAGAAAGAAATCAGTAAAAATGAATATATGAATTTATGAATACAAGTGCTTTAAAGCCAAAACTCACCAGTATAGACAGATGGTGGCTGAAAAGATGGTATAAGCCGTCTTCCAAGCACCAGAGCACTGAGGGTGTTGGCACAGTGCACCATGTCCCCAGAGTAGCTCAAGAGGGACGGAGGTTCGCCTGCCAGAGAAACTACTTTGCGGTCCTGATTCCACCTGTTCAGGCCTTCCAGGAGTTACAGTTGGAAATTCAAACTGTTGGCACTTGTTCCTTTGGATGAGATGAATAACTTTAAGTTAATTGTTTTGTGTTTGGCTATTTGAAAGACATTCATTGTGTCACCTTTCATATTTCCGATGAATACTGATTTATACTGACCGGGAATGAACCTGTTCAGGTGAAGGTGAAATGACTCCAGTGATGTGGACCCCCTTGCACATCGGTAGTTGGGCAGGACAATACCCTCTTTGGTGGTGGTGCCAGTCTGTGTGTAGAGGAGCAGTCCGGGTTCATCCTGAATGCACTTCACATGCCTCTTCTGGACTTGCCAGATGTGCTGCATTCTCTCCTGGTCCAAGAGAGGGACACCAAGAAGTTTTCGACCCTTTAGTCCCATCAGCTCGTTGAGGAGACGCTCGATCATCAAAATGGTCTGCTGCTCTCCTCTTGTCCGCCTTCGGCAGTGCAGGGCCAATTCCTCCTTGGAGATTCGTTGGTCCACCATAGTGTCGGTGATGCCAGGGACACCTTCATGGATCAGCTGCTCCCTCTTGGCCCGCCTCAGCAGAGACACATCCCCACTGTCCCATTCAAAAATGCAGCGGGACATACACGCCATGAAAATGGGGTAAAGTGGATGTGCATCCTTCGTGCAACCAGCTGCCAGACGCCGCATGAAGTGGTAGATGTCCAGCTTCACGACCAAGTCTGGCCACCCACCAAATCGCTGCTTGAGCTTGGTCTGCCCAGTGCCCTCCAGACAGCAGTCACAGTCCACATAAAGAACTTGAGGTGGAGCCACACCTGCATCAGTGTATCTCTGGATGAGGCCAGCTGCCATTCGGTCCACGGCAGGACCCTCTTGAGCTGTCAGAACACTGATGAGGATCTGGCCCACCTCATTTCCAACAGATGTCAGCCACAAAGCTGTCCCCTTTGCTAACCCTGACAGCTTCTTTGTGATCTGTAATCACATAGAAAAGACAGCGAGTGATCCTTGATTATCTATATATGAAGCATTACTTTCATATTTCAGGTCTATACTACTACTAATGGTTTATTTTAAATTCTTTTAATATTAAAAATGTAAAAACAGTTACCTTTTTGGTGGAGTCCATCTTCAAGATGCCGCCATATGTGGACGTTATGCTGGCTTTAACGTGGTCCAGCCTGCCCAAGATATCCCTGCCATAAACAGCCAACATCCACCTGTGGGAGGGGATTGTTTCAGGCTCAGGTGGCTCCTGAAACCTCACAGGGAGCAAGCTTGGCTGGGACGTTAAGTCGGAGCAGCCAACGAGATACCGGCAAATGCGCTTCAGCCACTCCTCGCTGTGGTTCTCCCGCAGCTGCCTCACCAGGCGAGAAGGGCTGTTTCCCAGGGCCCTCTCCCTCAGGAACCGTATGACCCGCATGTCACAGGCATATCTGAATAAAACAAAGGAAAAGAGAGACAGACAGACTGACATAAACTTTAAAACCAGCTAATCTCAATTATGCTTTACATGACAAACATTTGTTACTCAAGCTAAATAATCTCAGTATTCTCACTTGCGAGTTACGATCAGCCTAAATTCCAGTCTGTGGGCTAGGTCCAGCTGGTCTAAGATGGCCATGCTGGTGGAAATAAAGGCCAGTCTAACGTTCTCCCGGCACCGCTATCAAAGGGAGTAAAGCCCACCTCCTTTTCATGAATGCTGTATGAATGCATGTAGTGAGGCTTAAGATGCGTATCATGGGACACCTGCAGTTCTCTGCTGTACCAAATGAGTTATGGAAGGAGCCAGGGGCTTGGGCTCAGTTGGTAGAGCGGAGGACTGTAGGTGCCCAATAACAGTTATCCTTAGGTTGCTGGTTCAATTCTAGCTCAAAGGATGTGCCAAGCTTTTGTTTACAGAGGCTCTTTTCTCCATCTCCGTCAATCATTTCAAAGCTTTTGGAAAATGCAGTTTTACGAAAAACTGTCCCACTCTCTATTGAACTTGCTAAGGGCTAGTGGCATCTAAAGAAGCAAAGAAGCAAAGGCAAACACGTTCATCTTATCAATGGGTAGCTTGTGCTCATCAACCAACACTCCAAAGATGGACATATCTGCTGACGGTTTGACTTTGGTATTAAATGCATCATTTAATATTTTACAGATAGCTGGCCAAAATTCAGTTAACTTAGGGCAATTCCAAAACATATGGGTCATATTTGCTGGAGCAGAATATCAACGCTCACACCTGTCATCAATGTCGTCGAAAATTCTTGAGAGTTCATATTTAGTATAGTAGATTCTATGAAAGACTTTGAACTGTATCAGGCTAAGCCGCGCACAGGATGATGTTCCGTTAATTCTTTCCTGAGCACGTTCCCAGAAGTATCCAGGAATTTCAGAGCCAAGTTCTTCAGACCATGCCGTTCTAAGCCCATCTAATGACGTTTCTTGAAGAGAGATAATTATGTTTGAGATGTTTGCAATATGCCTCATCAAATGCATAGGGTTACGCAAAATCTTCTCAAGTCCTGAGTCCGCTGGAAAGGCAGGAAACGTTGTACTCTGGCTTTGAATAAAATGACGGACCTGAAAATATCTAAATTGGTCAGATTTTTGTAAGTGGAATTTGGCAGAGAGGTCAGTGAAGTTGGCAAAAATACCATCTAAATAGAAACGTTCGCATGTATCCAAACCTTTCCTCCTCCATAGGGTAAAGGTGTGGTCTATTCTGGCAGCAGGAAAAAGGTGATTATTACAAATAGGGCTGTATACAGAAAAATCTTTTAGTTTAAAATGTTGTCTGAATTGTGTCCATATCCTAAGAGTAGAAGATACCACAGGGCTAGAAGTGAATTTAGAAGGCGAAAGTGGTAATCCGGAAGTGACCAAAGCAGGAAGTGAAGTAGAGGTGCAGGAGTTTGCCTCAATCTTACACCAATCCAGCTGTGGACTTTGGTACCAAACTTTTTGAATATTAGATGCCCAGTAGTAATTTCTCATATTAGGTAGTGCCAGGCCACCCTAATCCCTAGGCCTTTCTAAAAACTCTCTGCGTATTCTAGCATTTTTATTTGCCCAATGAAAAGAGGAGATTAATTTATTTAAAGATTGGAAAAACGAATTGGACAAAAATATTGGGAGACATTGAAACAGATACAAAAAACGGGGTAAGACATTCATTTTTATACAACTAACTTTACCTGGAAGAGATAAATAGAGACCAGACCATCTCTTAAAATCAGCTTCCAATTTGAGCAAGAGGAGTTTGAAGTTCTTTTCATAGAGATCAGAAAAAACTTGGGTGATGTGTATGCCTAAATATTTAAATCCAGACTTTGATATATGGAAAGGGAACACATTGTCTGGTAACTGAAGGGCCAAATTATTAATTGGAAAGCATTCACGCTTGGAGAAGTTTAATTTGTGACCAGAGAAAAGCCCAAAGTCATTAAGGATATTGACAATATTAGGAATACATGATACTGGGTCAGAAATATACAAAAGTAAGTCATCAGCATATAAAGAGATTTTATGTTCAGTTTCAAACCTGTGAATACCAAAGATATTGGGGGTTGTCCTAAATTTAATTGATAAAGGCTCAATAGCTAATGCAAATAAAAGTGGGCTAAGGGGACAGCCCTGACGTGTACCCCTTGAGAGAGAAAATAGTTGGGAAGATATCTTGTTTGTAATTACTGATGCTTTAGGAGTTGTATATAGTAAACGTATCCAGGATATGAAGTTTGAGCCGAAGCCAAATGTCCCCAGTACAGTAAATAAGTAGCTAAATTCCACTCTGTCAAACGCTTTTTCCGCGTCCAGGGAGACAACAACCTCTGGAGTCTCCCTGGACGCAAGAGAGTGAACAACTATTAAAAGTTTACGAATATTTGTGAAGGACTGACGACCCTTTATGAAACCAGTTTGTTCTGTTGAGATGATATTGGTGGTAACATTCTCTAGTCTTGAAGCTAGCAGTTTGGCTAAAATTTTAACATCAACATTAAGCAAGGATATAGGTCGATATGACCCACAATCATTTGGGTCCTTCCCTGGCTTTAAAAGAAGTGAGATGGAAGCCTCTGTTAAAGTTTGTGGTAAATGGCTCTGCTTGAAGGAGTGATTAAACATTTCAAGTATCAAGGGATCAAGTTGAGGGGAGAACTTTTTATAAAATTCAACAGTATAGCCGTCCAGCCCAGGTGATTTGCCACTCTGCATTTTGTGAATGGAGTCAATAATCTCCTTTAACGTTATGGTTTCTTCAAGGCTGTCTTTGGCCTCTGTATCTACTTGTGGGATATTAATGTTGTCTAAAAAAGTCATATTAATATAAATATAAATATAAATATATAATATAAATCATATTTGATTTATCTTGTGGGGAAGAAGATGTGTATAATTTGGAATAGAAATCCCTAAAAGTATTGTTTATCTCTATTGGGTCTATGGTCAAAAGTTGTGATGTATTGCGTATCTGAGGAATTAAACGAGATACAGATTTACATTTAAGCTGGTAAGCCAGAAGATGACCTGCTTTATCACCATGTTCATAATAATGTCCTTTTAACCAAAGCTGGTGTTTTTCTGTTCTTTCTGTTGACAGTAGGTCATATTGGGTCATCAGTGCAACCCTTTCTTTATATAATTCAGGTGTTGCGGTGATAGAATATTGTTGGTCGATGTGTCTTATCAATGAGGGAAAAAAATCAATCCGACTATATGTGTGATGAACGTGTGAAAAGTAAGAAAATTCCTTTTTGTGAGGATTAAAGAACCTCCAAGGATCAACACAGCCTGCCTTGTCAGCAAACTCACCAAGAGCAAGAGACATTTTAGAGCGTGCCAAAGTTCTAGGGCTAGAACGGTCCATAGCTGGGTCCATAACCATGTTAAAGTCACCAGATAGAATAAGACTATGTCTGTTGAAGTTTGGGAAAAGAGAGGTGAGTTTATGTATAAAGCTAACATTATCCCAGTTTGGGGCATAAACACTTGCTAGTAATACTGGAGTGCTAAATAGCAACCCAGACACTATCACAAAAAGTCCCTGAGGGTCTGAGATGGTTTGAGATGGTGTAAACGATATCTTTTTATGGATCAGGATGGCTGCCCCCCGTGTCTTATTAATGAAGTTAGAATGGAAACTCTGTCCAATCCAGTTCTTCCTAAGCCTGATATAATCTGCTATTTTCAAATGCGTTTCTTGTAAAAATATTATTTCTGCATTTAACCTCTTTAAATGAGAAAAAATCTTTGCTCGCTTATTAGGCCCATTCATTCCTTTCACATTCCAGGTAATAAAACGAGTTAGCCTCACCCCTATATCTGCCCTGACTTTATTTATTTCATGTGACATGTGACATGATTAGAAATGAAAAGCAGGTTTTGCACTCCAAAGCGTCTGTCAATAACAAACAAAAACATACTAAATAATATAAAAAAGCAGTATAGGATCTCTGTTCAATAAAAAAACAACATAACACTTCCATAGGAATAAGCCCCACTTTAACCCCAAACACAACAAATCCTATGCCCGCCCCTAAAACATGGGCAGACTGCAGGCTCTCATCTAACTCCTGAACCTTCCGATACATCCTCTCCTTCTAGACTGTGAAGAGCCTGTGACCATTTAGCAGTGATGACTTGTATTAGTTGACAACACTTTCATATTAAAGTTTAAATGAAAAGCATGCCGTTAAATATGCTGCTGACGGTCCTTCAGTCACATCAACACATTCAATGTATAACCTAAACAAAATGGAATTGAAAACAAAAATTTAAAAAAGAAAAAAAAAAAAAATTCCGACCACCATCAAACATTAGCAGGGCGACCTTCAACAGGTAGGCTATCAGTTGACCATGATCTCCAAAACAGAAAGAAGAACAGGTAAAGGCACTTACCATGGGGAAATGAAAGAAAAAACTAATGGCAAATGGTCCGTTGATTACTCATAGTCCTCATAACCAAGTCCATTGACCAAAGTAGACGTCGACGAGAGTTCCAATTCAACGACATGTCAAAACGTCCTCCAAGCAGAAAAACGTCTTTCTCCCTTCAAGCGTGCATGAACTGAACTGACCAGGTCACCTCACTCTCCTTCGCCAACTACCTGTTGATCATAGTAAGCCCGTGCCTCCTCCGGTGAGTTGAAATCGAAGGTCTTTCCCTCATGGAAGACTCGTAGGACAGCTGGATAACGCAAGCGGAATTTTATATCCTTCTTGTAGAATGCTTGTTTCACGCCGTTAAACCCAGCGCGTTTCCTTGACAGGGCAGCGCTGTAGTCTGGATATATTCTCAATTTCACGCCCTGATAGGTGATAGTGGTCTGCCTTGCCCATTGCAGTAATCGTTCCTTCTCTTGGTGCCTTTGGAAACACACCATAAAGGGGCGCGGGGGGTGATCCGCGTCGTCGGGTTTCTTGCCCACTCTGTGCACTCGCTCCAACACTGGAGCAGATTCAAACAGCGCATTGCCGCCGATGATCTCCATGAACATGTTCGCCACGAAGTTAACAGTATTTCCAACACCCTCGCTGCTTTCTGGAACATTTATAATCATCAAATTATCACCTGCAAGTGATTCTGCCGCCGCCACTCGTTGTTGCACAGAGTCCACCGTTTCAGTCAAAACATTTACTGAAGTTTGTAACGGTACCAGTGATTCTTGAATGAGGATAGAGATGTCTTCTTTTAAACTTTCTCGCTGCTTGGTTAGCTCTTGCACCAGCTGAGTCATGCTTATTTCGGAAGGGCTAGCGTCAGAGGCCATGGTAGATAGCTTACTAGCAATGGAGTTTCGCGTGGTCATCACAGAAGTTTGTTTTTGTTTGGAGGTAGCCATTAGCTGTTCAAGGTCGTATAATACTATAACATGCGTAGGTTACACCACTCCTATAGTAAAGGTATTAAATTTGGTCACTTAAGTTATAAGTTAGGTCGGAGCTCTTCACACTTGCTGCCTACTCCTTCATACCCCCTGTTTGGTTCTTTTTTTGTCAGGTCTATCCACCCATTCATTTGGCACACGATTTTCATCTTCTGTTGTTAGGATGTTTATACTTTGGGTGTGGCGGTGTGTGAAAACCCTCCCTTTAGAAGAGCTAAAAAACACAGAACATATGCGGCCTTGGCGACTCATTAAAAAGGCACTATTTCTCATTGGGGCCTGTTTGATACTTTGACCCCTTTTATGCTCTTTAAATGGGCAGACCTTCTGCATTTGTGCTGTTTGATTCTTTCAGACCTTTGATACGGGACAGAGGCCTGTAGAAAAAATTATTTTTTTAAAAGTTTAAGAATTCTAAGTTGAAAGTGGGATCTTTTGTCAGCGATGCAAACAAATTCGGTCGGGGGGTTGCCGCGACCCGGATTCGAACCGAGGTTGCTGCGACCACAACGCAGAGTACTAACCACTATACGATCATGGCCGGTTGTGGGTTGTTGTCGTGTGTGGCTTTGATGTGATCCGAAACACCTTCGTATCCCAAGGATAGCATATGTAGCTCTGCGGCATGTGGCTGGCAGGCATGTTTTTTTTTTTGTGTTTGTAGCAAAATCATTGACAGCAAAGATAAAGAGGAAGACGAGCTTTCCTTACGGTGTGGGGTCAGCCACATGTGTTGCAAGACAACACACTGTGAGGTATCTTTGGGGCGTAAGTGAGCTGGGATACCCAGGGAGTAGAAGGTTTAAAGCGATCCTGTTCTATAGCAGTGGGAGAAGTGAGAGACTAAAACCAGCGTGTCGAGCTAGCCAGGAGTTGAACCTAGAATCTTCTGATCTGTAGTCAGACGCGTTATCCATTGCGCCACTAGCCCTTAGCAAATCTGATAGAGAGTGGAACAGTCTTTCGTAAAACTGCATATTCCAAAAGCTTTGAAAGAATTGACGGAGTTGGCCAAAAGAGCCTCTGTATACAAAAGCTTGGCACATCCTTCGAGCCGGAATTGAACCAGCGACCTAAGGATAACTGTTGTTGAGCACCTACAGTCCTCCGCTCTACCAACTGAGCTATCGAAGGGAGCAAAGCTGACATTCTTTTCATGAATCCTGTATGAATGCATGTAACCAGGCTTAAGATGCGTATCATGGGACACCTGTAGTTCTCTGCTGTACCAAATGAGTTATGGAAGGGAGCCAGGGGCTTGGGCCTGTTTATCAGTTAAATAAACACAAAAAGTGATGAGAAACCATCAGTTTCAGATGCGTTTCAGATCAAATCAGCCTCAGTTTCTATCATGCATTTAGTCGTTACAGAAACATATCTGGCATCTATCTGGGAAAGTCTCTACATCGTCCAACACAGATGTTGATCCTCAATATACCCTCACATTGTCCAGCGCAAAAGTCCAGCCTTTTTGTTTGGTTCTTTTTTTGTCAGGTCTATCCACCCATTCATTTGGCACACGATTTTCATATTCTGTTGTTAGGATGTTTATACTTTGGGTGTGGCGGTGTGTGAAAACCCTCCCTTTAGAAGAGCTAAAAAACACAGAACATATGCGGCCTTGGCGACTCATTAAAAAGGCACTATTTCTCATTGGGGCCTGTTTGATACTTTGACCCCTTTTATGCTCTTTAAATGGGCAGACCTTCTGCATATGTGCTGTTTGATTCTTTCAGACCTTTGATACGGGACAGGGGCCTGTAGATAAAATAATTTTTTTAAAAGTTTAAGAAATCTAAGTTGAAAGTGGGATCTTTTTTCAGCGATGCAAACAAATTAGGTCGGGGGGTTGCCGTGACCCGGATTCGAACCGGGGTTGCTGCAACCACAACGCAGAGTACTAACCACTATACGATCACGGCCGGCTGTGGGTTGTTGTCGTGTGTGGCTTTGATGTGATCCGAAACACCTTCGTATCCCAAGGATAGCATATGTAGCTCTGCGGCATGTGGCTGGCAGGCATGGTTTTTTTTTTGTGTTTGGAGCAAAATCATTGACAGCAGAGATAAAGAGGAAGACGAGCTTTCCTTACGGTGTGGGGTCAGCCACATGTGTTGCAAGACACACACTGTGAGGTATTTTTGGGGCGTAAGTGAGCTGGGATACCCAGGGAGTAGAAGGTTTAAAGCGATCCTGTTCTAAAGCAGTGGGAGAAGTGAGAGACTAAAACCAGCGTGTCGAGCTAGCCAGGAGTTGAACCTAGAACCTTCTGATCCGTAGTCAGACGCTTTATCCATTGCGCCACTAGCCCTTAGCAAATCTGATAGAGAGTGGAACAGTCTTTCGTAAAACTGCATATTCCAAAAGCTTTGAAAGGATTGATGGAGTTGGCCAAAAGAGCCTCTGTATACAAAAGCTTAGCACATCCTTCGAGCCGGAATTGAACCAGCGACCTAAGGATAACTGTTGTTGGGCACCTACAGTCCTCCGCTCTACCAACTGAGCTATCGAAGGGAGCAAAGCCAACATCCTTTTCATGAATCCTGTATGAATGCATGTAACCAGGCTTAAGATGTGTATCATGGGACACCTGCAGTTCTCTGCTGTACCAAATGAGTTATGGAAGGGAGCCAGGGGCTTGGGCCTGTTTATCAGTTAAATAAACACAAAAAGTGATGAGAAACCATCAGTTTCAGATGCGTTTCAGATCAAATCAGCCTCAGTTTCTATCATGCATTTAGTCGTTACAGAAACATATCTGGCATCTATCTGGGAAAGTCTCCACATCGTCCAACACAGATGTTGATGCTCAATGTACCCTCACATTGTCCAGCGCAAAAGTCCAGCCTTTTTGTTTGGTTCTTTTTTTGTCAGGTCTATCCGTCCATTCATTTGGCGCACGATTTTCATCTTCTGTTGTTAGGATGTTTATACTTTGGGTGTGGCGGTGTGTGAAAACCCTCCCTTTAGAAGAGCTAAAAAACACAGAACATATGCGGCCTTGGCGACTCATTAAAAAGGCACTATTTCTCATTGGGGCCTGTTTGATACTTTGACCCCTTTTGTGCTCTTTAAATGGGCAGACCTTCTGCATTTGTGCTGTTTGATTCTTTCAGACCTTTGATACGGGACAGAGGCCTGTAGACAAAATTATTTATTTAAAAAGTATAAGAAATCCAAGTTGAAACTGGGATCTTTTTTCAGCGATGCAAACAATTTCGGTCGGGAGGTGGGGTTCGGGGTGGGATCATTGACAGCAGAGATAAAGAGGAAGACGAGCTTTCCTTACGGTGTGGGGTCAGCCACATGTGTTGCAAGACGACACACTGTGAGGTATCTTTGGGGCGTGAGTGAGCTGGGATACCCAGGGAGTAGAAGGTTTAAAGCGATCCTGTTCTAAAGCAGTGGGAGAAGTGAGAGACTAAAACCAGCGTGCCGAGCTAGCCAGGAGTTGAACCTATCTGTATGGATGCATGTAACCAGGCTTAAAGGGATAGTTCTTCTCTTTTGACATGAAGCTTTATAACATCCCATTCTAGAAATATTATTTAAGAACATTTTCTTACCCCCCGCTGCGTCCTATTAGCTGAGTTACAGCCTCGTTTTGGGGGTGAAGTAAGTAGTCCGGCTAGTTGGCTGGGGCTTCACATATAAAGCGTTTTTCTTCTCAAAAGAATATGCATTCAAAAGAGTAATACATTTCTATCACAAAATCGTATCTTGCGAAAAAGTTACACCTCACAATTGTTTGGCACTAGGTTGCAGTATCAATGCGCGCTGCCGCCTGGCAACAGCTGCGCCTGTTTCACGGTGTTTACTGCTCGGAAAGTTAACGTAATCATGTCTGACTACGACACTGATGATGAAGACATCCCTTTTACCATAGAGCTAAAGAGATATCTTTATGAACCAGAATATACAGATGCCGAACTTCCCCAGATGGAGTTAGAACGGGCAGAGAGAGAGAGGAGGGACAGAGAAGTGGTCCCAGCTGAAGTTGGAGCCACAGCAGCAGCTGTGAGACACAGGGTGACCGCCGACAAATGGTGGTGCACTTGTTCGAAGCGCCTAGTAATGCCAACGGAGGTGGAAAGACTGTACCACAATATAAAGTATATACAACAAAAAAAGTTTGTAAATGCTCAAAAAGTATAAATGAGTACACTTGTGTCTTCTTTTTAATTTCTTCCAGCCACTGCTCTTTAGTTACAGTTTCACCAGAGGGACAGTAAATTTGCCCTCTATATTGGTTGTGTCCTGTTTCAGCAATTCTGAATTGCCCGCATTTTTTGCACGTGTTGTGCAAAACTTTGCGGGTCAGTTTTCGGGGTGCTCTATTAGGGTGAGTGGAGCCTGCTATGGGAGCCGGAGCAGGGGCCAGAGGAGGGACCAAAACAGGAGCCAGAGCAGGAGCCAGAGCAGGAGCCAGAGCAGGAGCCAGAGCAGGAGCCAGAGGAGGGACCAAAACAGGAGCCAGAGCAGGAGCCAGAGCAGGAGCCAGAGCAGGAGCCAGAGCAGGAGCCAGAGCAGGAGCCAGAGCAGGAGCCAGAGCAGGAGCCAGAGCAGGGGCCAGAGGAGGGACCAAAACAGGAGCCAGAGCAGGGGCCAGAGCAGGGACCAAAACAGGAGCCAGAGCAGGAGCCAGAGCAGGAGCCAGAGCAGGAGCCAGAGCAGGGGCCAGAGGAGGGACCAAAACAGGAGCCAGAGCAGGAGCATGTGGAGGAGTGGCAGAGAACGTTCAAAAACTCTGTGTCTGTAGAGTAGTGGGGATAACACGAACCTGTGAGGCCACTGGAGCAATTGTCATTACCTGAGGCCTTTTGGGTGGAGCAGGGAGAAGCTGCTGCTGTCCTGGTGGATTTGTATCATCTGTAAATTGCAGCTTTCTTTTTAATTTGGCCTGTCCCACAGTGTTAGGGGGTAAATTGTAAATATGTATTGGTTCTGAATGTGGTATGGCATAATGGGGACGTATATTGGCGGGGAGAAGTGGGTCAGCAGCTACAGAAAACCGGCTAGGAAGGTTTAGCCCTTGTTGCACCACAGCCGTTTCCTGCCTTTTCACCCTTTGGTTATGCCACTGAACCAGGGTGGTGTAGCTCACATCCACCAGCTGCAAGGTAGTCTGCTGCATGATAGCTCCGTTTGCTAAAATGAGCTGCCTGATCTTTCTGTAGTCCTGAAGGATCAGATCCCATCTTGAGAATGTGCCTGTCCCTCTTTTTTTTGGACTACGATGGATACTGCAGAGGCGAACAAAGATGGTCTCCACTAGGCGGCAGCAGTCTGGCCATTGGGCAGATGGGGCTGTGGTTGTTAAGGCATGACACTTCACACTTTCCACCCCAGGGGTAAATTCCTGCCTCTTTTTGGGGGAACTAAACCTCCCAGTGTTCAGTTTGTCCTGGTGCCTTGCAGCAAATACCACCCTCTGCTTGTCAAAGTCCAGCAGGCTCTGCCACAGAGCAACAATGCTGCTCACCTACACAGGGAAATAACACAACTGTACATGAGGACACAGCAATGTTCAAGTGAGCTGAGGTGTGTGCATAGTGCATGTATGCAGCAAGCAACAACACGTTACTGACCTCCTGGTTGCTCAGCGTCAGAGAGGTTTTGTTCCTCAGCTCCACCAGATACTCAGCCAAGCTGTCCACTTTGTCCAGGCCTGGTACGCCTGACTCATCTAAACCCTAAGACAACACAACCAACATAACAGATATTAGTTAAAGGACATTTTGTTCAAGTTTTCTTTTATCTATCTACTATTCTACAGTTTACTATATATTTCACACCTCAGACATACGGCCAGCTATGGCAGGCTGGGTGGAGGGAGCAGGCTGGGTGGAGAAAGCAGGCTGGGTGGAGGGAGCAGGCTGGGTGGAGAAAGCAGACTGGGTGGAGGGAGCAGGCTGGGCGGAGAAAGCAGACTGGGTGGAGAAAGCAGGTTGGGTGGAGAAAGCAGGCTGAGTGGAGGGAGCAGGCTGGGTGGAGGGAGTAGGCTGGGTGGAGAAGGCAGGCTTGATGGAGGGAGCAGGCTGGGTGGAGAAAGTAGACTGGGTGGAGAAAGTAGGTTGGGTGGAGGGAGCAGGCTGGGTGGAGCGAGCAGAATGGGTGGAGAAAGCAGGCTGGGTGGAGGGAGCAGGTTGGGTGGAGGGAGCAGGTTGGGTGGAGAAAGCAGGCTGGGTGGAGAAAGCAGGCTGGGTGGAGGGAGCAGGCTGGGTGGAGAAAGCAGGCTGGGTGGAGGGAGCAGGCTGGGTGGAGGGAGCAGGTTGGATGGAGGGAGCAGGCTGGGTGGAGAAAGCAGACTGGATGGAAGGAGCAGGCTGGGTGGAGAAAGCAGGCTGGGTGGAGGGAGCAGGTTGGATGGAGGGATCAGGCTGGGTGGAGGCAGCAGGCTGAGTGGAGGGAGCAGGTTGGGTGGAGGGAGCAGGCTGGGTGGAGAAAGCAGGCTGGGTGGAGGGAGCAGGCTGGGTGGAGAAAGCAGGCTGGGTGGAGAAAGCAGGCTGGGTGGAGGGAGCAGGTTGGGTGGAGGGAGCAGGTTGGGTGGAGAAAGCAGGCTGGGTGGAGGGAGCAGGCTGGGTGGAGAAAGCAGGCTGGGTGGAGAAAGCAGGCTGGGTGGAGGGAGCAGGTTGGGTGGAGGGAGCAGGTTGGGTGGAGGCAGCAGGCTGGGTGGAGGGAGCAGGCTGGGTGGAGAGAGCAGGTTGGGTGGAGGCAGCAGGCTGGGTGGAGGCAGCAGGTTGGGTGGAGGGAGCAGGTTGGGTGGAGGCTTGGAGCTGTGAGGTTGCAGAGGAAAGCGTCTCACCTTGAAGTCCTGACACCAGTAAGTCCAGAGCATCTTCATCATGAAGCCTTCATCTTCCTCTCCTTCACTCGCGGCCACATCTCCCAGAAGCCCGGCAGTCTCTTCTGAGTCAGGCTGTGCCTTCAGAGGCTCGCCCGTTTGACTTAACAGGCAGTCAACAGCCAGCAGCTCACCTACGGAAACATAACACACACACACACAGATAGTAAAACACTTCTTTACTCTTCATACATATTAGTGACTCAGTCATACAATAGTTTAACTAAACAGTTTTTTTACCTTCACAGATATCATTCTGAAATACCTGTGTATTTTGCTGGAGGTGTGAAGTTGGGGACGTATTCTCGGCCGAGCACCTTCAGGCTGTTGTTGTTAATGCATCGTGTCGTGTCTCCAGCAATGTGAGAAGACACGACGGCTTGCCGCTCACTGCTGCAGCGCCCCGATCCTGATTCCAGCTGTTAAGGCCTTCCAGGAGGTAGAGCTGGAAATTCAGCAGATTTGCACTGGTTCCTGAAAAAAACAAGCAAAAAAACAAAAAAACTCATTTATGCCTTAGAAAAATTGCTTGTTGATCCAGTTTTAATATCAAATCCAGCTAAGAGGTGTAATCATGTAGAGAGGGACTTACCAGGAATAAAGCTGTTCAAATGGCAGTGAACTGACTCGAGAGATGTTGATCCTCTGGCACAGCGGCAGCTGCTGAGCTTGATGCCACTCTTGTTCATGCTGCCTACTTCAGTGTACAACGGAATCCCTGGAACATCCTGGATGCATTTTATGTGCCGTTTTGCACACGCCAGATGTGATCCATCCTCACTTCATCCAGCAGAGGAACACCCATCAGGTCTCTCCCTTTTGGACCCCTTAGCTCCTCCAGCAGCCGTTCTAGTTGTACAAGAGTTGCTTCCTCTCCCCGAGTCCTCCTACGGCAGAAAGTACTCAACTCTTTTTCGTTTTCTGATAACGTGGAGGTACGTCGCTTACTTAAAAAAATCCGGGTTATTGTCATTTTGATTTTTTTGTCGTAAAGTGGGTACTGACGTCCTCGTCGTGCTACTGCCACAGACAGCCCACAGACCTGCTGCCTATTTATTCATTCGGCTAAAATTCAAAATTACAGTAACCCGGATTTTTTTAAGTAAGCGACGCACCTCCACGTTATCAGTGCTAGTGTCCAGTAATTAATAAATTATAAACAGCATAGTTTGTGCCTGTATAAAGTTGCCCATAGGAAACCGTTTCATGCCCGAATATCTCAAGAGAGCAGCCAGACGCCTCTCGAATATCTTCGGAACAGCTCCAAATTACCAACAACAAGCAGGGGTGAGTAGAACATCATGTTATAATGTGAAATCAAGGGCCCAATGTCAAAAAAACGGTCTTGTCCTTTAAGCTGGAAGCTCACATTAGAGCTGTTGTAAAATCAAGCTTTTTTCACTTAAGGCAGCTAGCCAAAGTTAAACCCATTCTTCCCAGAGAGCGCGTCGATTGCGTTCACACCAAACTCGGCTCGGCAAAAAGACTAGGGTCCGACGCGGGTCGAAAGGCGAGTTGAGTTGACGCGGCAGCCCGGGTCGGCGGTGTGAACGCAACAGCGGCCACGCTAAATTTGCGGATTAAACGCGGGTTATTCAGCAGTGTGAAAGGAGCTAGTGATTCATGCATTTCCCAGCTTCAGAGGGTTCAAAATGCTGCTGCACGACTTTTAACAGGTACACGAAAATTTGACCATATTTCCCCTGTTTTAGTTTCTTTACACTGGTTGCCAGTATATTTTAGGATTCATTTTAAAAGCCTTTTATTTGCTTTTAAAGCTCTTAATGGCCTTGCCCCTCCTTACCTGTCTGAGCTGCTACATCCTTACACACCCTCCCGCTCCCTCAGGTCAGCTGACCAGTTGTTTCTCAGGGTCCCAAAGACAAAGCGCAAGCTCAGAGGGGACCGTGCTTTTTCTGTGGCAGCTCCCAAGCTATGGAATGACCTTCCTTTGGACATAAGACAGGCCTCTTCACTTGTTGTTTTTAAATCCCAACTTAAGACCCATCTTTTTTCTTTGGCTTTTGGCACAATCTGAGATGTTTGACTTTGTTTTATTGTGTTTACTGTAGGAGCCATTTGAATAGTTTATGTTTATCATTTATTGTCTTTAAATATTATCATTTACAAATTCCATTTTTTTACATTCAGAACTTCATTTGTTTCTCTACATCTAATATAATTCCTGTCTTGAGTATGTATGAGTAAGAGTGAGTGAATGAGTGAGTGTGAATGAATGAGTACGCCCTCTACAGGCAAAGGGGGAAATATGCCGACAGGTATATAGGTGTGCCATCCGGATGCCAATAGGAGGGTTCGGTGATGCGCACACCATCAAAGACCGTGGCAAAGAGAGGAAGAATGAATGGACATTGGAATCCAGAACATTAGAAACTTACAAAGCCACTTGAACCCTTGAAGTGTGTAATTTATATTATTTCTGTTAATAAACCACAATCAACTTTATTTTCGACTCCTCGACTGTTTAACACGAGTCAGTGATCATCACACCGAACCCCAGGAATTAACACCAAGGTTTGGACAATACATTTACATTTTAGTTACTTTAGTACTGCTTTTATATTTGACCCTTCTATTTTATGATTGTATTGTATTTTATGATTGTGTATAGCACTTTGGTCCTGTGGGTGTATAAAGTGCTTTATAAATAAAGTTGGTATGGTATGGTATGGTATGGTACTGACTACTGACTACTTCTTTAAAAAGTAACTTAGTTAAGTTACTAAATAAAATTCACTTCATTTAGCATAAATACTTATAACAATAAAATAACATACTCGGAATCTAACGGCACTTAGGCCTATGTAAATGAATGAACATGTAGGCCTATTTTGAACATCCCATTGAATCTGTAGTTGTCTAACATTAGAGCAGCAAGAAGTGGTTTTATTAAACAAAAACAGTATAAAAAAATCAAAATACTCTTTCTTCACTTAATTTAACTGAAATACTTATTACAAATTAAATGCTTTTTTTTACTTTATCAAATCTAACTTAAATACTTCTTATAAAGAATAAAGTAGCGTTTCTTGACTCAATTTAACATAAACACTTCTTTAAAAAAACAAAATACAATAGACATTCTTGACTCATGCATTTAACTCTGATTGCATCTATCCATATGAATTACAGTAACACTTAAGTTATATTGAACATCTTAATGAACCTGTAGTTGTCCCGTATTAGAGCAGCAAGGAGTGATTTTACAAAACAAATCAGAACAAAACCCGTATCTGTATTCATGACTTCGCTTTTAGTTGCATTTATGCGAGAAACTGTGGAGTGGGGCAAGTAAACCAGTGATTCAGTGACCATCAGTCATTCACTCGCAGCGATGCAGACAAACGGACGGTCATATCACGTAACCTGCTGATAATTATGGGCCCAAGCCAGTATGACAGTCAAGTTTTTGACCGAAAAATGTCACGTTTATCTTGCTGTATCCACCCGTTGACCAATAAAAGTTTAAAGAAAACTGATTGATCGTCAGACCCGTCGCTTTGCAGAAATGTTTGTATGCTACTCGCCTACAACTGCAGCTGTTACTGGATTACCCAAAGCTACAACTGACGAAGTATACATATAGATAAACACCCGTACACTCATTCAGATATCGTATATAGGTACTAGAAGATGTAATACAGTACAAAGACGTTAACAAGTCATCTTTGAGTCATCAATTGCGACCAGGTAAGATAAATAGCTAGCTAGCCCTCTCCATAGCACTGCCTGAAACGTAGGCTATATGTTATAAAGTTAGCACGAATAGCTAAACCTATCAACTATCGTCTGTGACAGGCACTGACGAAAACTGTGGTTTAGATTGGTGTATTTATTTAAAATGATTAGGGAAAGTGAGTAAAATGTAACAAATGATATCGCTGGTGTTTCACATTTTAGTGGGACAGATCACTTTTACTGGGTAGGTAGATGTAAAATAACGAGTGACTTCAGGCGAACCCCGCTCCCGTCACGGACACTGATATAACTCATAAGAATAGTAACGCACGATGTTTTAGATAAGTAACTTCAATCTGACTACTAGTTTTGAAATAGTAGTTGCGTTAGACTACTCGTTACTGAAAAAAGTAGTCCGACTACAGTAACGCGTTACCGGCATCACTGATAATAATAATGATGATGATAATTATAATTGTTATTATCATTACATTATTACTCACCTTTTTGGTGGAGTCCAACTTTAAGATGGTGCCCAAGGTGGATGTGAGGCTGGCCTTGATGTGGTCTATGCGTGACAGAATGTCTCTGCCATACACAGACAGCAACCAGTGACCAGTGGGGACGTCAGCGGGCTCTGGGGGCTCCTGGCACACAACTGGGAACAGGCTGGGCCCATTAACAAAGTTAGAGCACTCTTCAAAATAGTGCCCCAACCTATCCAGCCATTCCTCCCCGTGATTTTCTTTCAGCTGTTTTAACAGCCGTGCAGAGCTGTTGCCCTGAGTCCGATCCCGCATCAGGCGGATGACACGTATGTCACAGGCATACCTGGAATTCAGATTCATAAAGTATTTAGTTTACAGTTACATTTACAGATCAATTTATTTTCTATGCCTCAAGTTACCATTTTACAAAATGTTTTACTCACTTCTGGGTCAGGATAAGCCGGAACAGCTTTTGGTGCGGCAAGTCCAGCTGATCCCGGATGGTCTGGGACGTTGATAGGTATGTGAGATTGCACCCACTGCACTTGAGTGTCTCCGTCACCAGCAGGTAAAACCTATCAATATCCAGGACCTTCCGAGCCCTTTTGTGGATACCAGCACCTGTAAGATGCTTCCCACAGGCTTGGCAGAACACCCTGACCTTCCACTGATGATAGGGCATCCACACCAGAAGCCGATGGGAAAAAAACGGTCGGGTGTTGGTACCTGGTGGTAGATCAGGGCGGGCACAGGAGGCTCATACCAAAGCTTCCAATCTGGGTGCAGTTTGCCAGAGCGAAAGAGTGTATTTGAAATCCATCTTTGGTCCTGCACAGGGATGGTTTTCCTCATTTCACTCGGCAACCAGAAAGAAGCTGCATCCCCGGCTGCTGCTGACTGTAACAGTAACGTTCCAGGCTCCCCCTGAAAACAACACAAGAGATTTGGAAATGTACATAAATATGTCTCATTAAAGAAGACCTAGAACTCCATTACTTTAATGAAGACATACTACTGTACTCACAGATGAAACAGCCTTACAGGTGTGTGCCGGGGTCCGGGAAGATGGAGCAATGCTAGGGCTCCTCACAGAGGACGGAGATGGGCTGGAGGTCCTCACAGAGGATGGAGATGGGATAGGGCTCCTCACAGAGGACGGAGATGGGCTCGGTGTTTTCCGGGCTACCAAGTTGGGCTTCACTGAATCTGAAAAAGACCCACCAAAATGGGATTTAGTGAACTGAAATGACAAATGTACACTCATGTAAAGTAAATCCAATATGAATCCCAGCTTCAAAATAAGCATAAAAATGTCTTCTTCGATTTTTCCATCTGAAACATTACAGCATCATCTCATTAATGACAATTACTCATGTCTCTTTTTTTTGTAGTGGCTTTACTTTACCTTCTGATAGAGATCATGCCATTTCTTCTGCCTCGGGGCTGGTCTATTTCCAGCATTTGAAGGCCAAATCCCATTGCTGGCAAATGCCCTAAGCCTTGCCATCCACTCCTCATATCCCATACCTTTATGGCTCTTTGGCTTGGAGCTCATCTGAAGATAACATTAGAAATGAGGAGAATCAGGGGCGGTCGGTGGCGTAGTGGGTTAAGCAGCCGCCCCATATGAAGAGGCTACAGTCCTCGCTGCAGCAGGCCCTGGTTCGACTCCCGCACCAAGCGACCCTGTGCTGTGTGTCTTTCCCCTTCTCTCTGCCCCCTGCTTCCTGTCTCTCTCCAACTGTCCTCTCATTAAAGGCATAAAAAGCCCAAAAAAATATTTAAAAGAAAATGAGGAGAATCAAACATAATAAAGTATTTATGCACTTTATACAGTTAACAATTGGTATGACATGAAAGCATTAAAAAAAATCAAAACCATAGCTTTCTATACCAACAATAATTACAGTCAATTACTTATTTATCTATCTGTCTATTGACATTTTAAATTAAAAGGTTACTACTATACTATAAAGTTAAATGTGTCATTATAGTTTGGTCACAGAACGTGACATCATAATAACACTATTTTATTTAATCCATGGTATATTATTTTTAGCTGTTTAGCTATATTACAGTTTTTCTCTATTGGTTTGGCTCATTTCTTGAAACAGAAATTACATTCTCAAAACTCTAAGATCATTTGGCATAACACTCTTATAGTTCAGCACAACACCATAGCTAACCTGCAAAAGCACATATCTCTCCCAAAACTGTTCACCCATGCTTCAGACCTGATTTCTTTCCCATGAAAAGAGTCAGTGCCACCCAAATTTTAAAGATCTTTCTCAATTGTCTAGGCTCATTTCTTGAAACAGACCGGACGTTTTCAACACTCTTTAGTACTTTTTGCAAAACTAAACTGAATGGTTCAGCAAAACACCATGGTTCACCAGCAAAAGCTCATATCTCCCCCTAAACAGTTCAGCCATGTGTCAAAATGAAGTTTCTTTCTCATTCAAATAGTCAGTGCCCCCAAAATGCATTGTCCTTTTGGCATTGTGTGAGCACTACAAGTCAAAATGTTTAGATGTTTTGTCACTATGGCATAGGACTACCTAACAGAATACAATAGTGTATAAAACTGAAGGAAAAAGTTTCACAGTAAGAGTAGCCTCAAAGCACACACAATACACTCATACCAACCATTTTTATTCACACAAATACTGTGAAGTACGTAACTTCCATACAGTATAGTATTGTAGAAGGAAAAGAAAAATATACATAGCACACATATACTGTAATATAAACACAAACAAAAACGTTGCTGTCTCTCTGGCCACAGATTCTCATCAACATCGCGACGTATATTTTACCTTGCAATGCAACGCAGGAAGAAACGCTGTGCATGCCGCAAACATCCCCTACACTGATCTCCTGTAATGTCTAAACATGCAGCGTCCATTGCATGGAGCAGGAATCTTTGGTCTTGAGCATGATGCTCATACACTCTCCACCTCCAAGCAGAGAAAAACTCCTCAATAGGATTAAGGAAAGGGGAATAAGGTGGGAGCAACTCTTGGATGCATAGTGAACCAAGCCCTGATGAGTGGACCACGATGGAAGTTGACATTGTCCCACACAATCACATGGCGTGGTAGGTGAGACTCAAGAAGACCTCGCTCATATTCAGGGACCAAATTAGTATAAAGGTGGTCCAAGAAGAAGAGGAGCTTCTGTGTGTTGTATGGGCCAAGAGTGGGGATGTGAGTGGCCACACCATTCTCAGAAATGGCAGTACACATAGTTATATTGCCCCCTCGCTGGCCTGGAACATCCACCGTGGCCCGGTGGCCAATAATGTTGCGGCCACGTCTTCGCCCCTTGGCCAGGTTGAAGCCGGCTTCATCTACAAACACGAGGATGTAAGGGGTCTCATTTGCTTCCAATCCCATTATTATCTGCAAAAGTTAGAGTAAAAAAATTACATGTACCCATCATGTGCTTTTTAGCTGTTTTCACACACTGTTTTTATTTACTTCTTTTACTTTGTAAAGCACACTGGGCCTCATGCAAGAACCGTTCGTACGCACAGATTTGTTCTTAAATCGTCCGTACGAGTGATTTAAGAGAATTTGCGCATTCACCAATCTTTTCGTATTTTACGTTTTCTTTCAGGTACGAACAAAATTTACGAGTGATCCAGACCTGTCGTAGGAGTTTCGTAAAATAGTCCGCTGTTATTCAAATCACGTTTGCTTGACTAATGGATTGTATATTTAATTACTTTGAAGAAAATATAAATAAATATATACATTATACTCAACAATGATGCTGACATTGTTCTGTTTGACTTAAAATATGCACTAATCAAAGGTTAATTTGAATCTGTATATAACGGGAAGCGTAACCAGTGGCTGACTTGCTACTTTTGGATGCCTTAGCGCGTCAGGCTCTTGGAAGAGACCATGTGGAGACAGACGAATGGCTGAGATCGCGATTTAGATTGCCAAGGACTGTGCTGCTACAAATATGCAGCTTAATTGCTAGAGCCACAACTCCAGAGAGAAACACGCCGATCAAACCCAATTCCACCACACGTCCAGGACCTCACCATCTTTGGATTTTTGGCCACGGGAACCTTTCAGAGGGAGATTGGAGACAGATCGGAGTGTCCCAGTCCTCTGAGTCGTGCGCTCCCCTTGGTCATCAAAGCTCTCATCAGTTTATCACCCACCATGGTACATCAAATTCCCATACACCGCTGTCCAACAAGTACAAATTAAGAGGGACTTTCATGCCGTGGCTGGACTGCCAATCATAATTGGAGCAGGAGACACATATACGCATCAAAACACCCGTGCCGTTGTGGAGCGCACTGCTGAAGGCCAGGTGGGTGTGTCTCGATACAGCGGGGGGCAAAATAGCCCAGAGAAGGCATGCCAGATTTGCGGAATATTGCCATGAACGAGGGTCTCCCACTACCTGAACCAGCCCAGGCAGACCAGAAGGTGTGGTGCCAGAAGACCCCCCTCATGGACCACCCCATCAAAGTGCCATCATGATGAGGCAACAACTGATTGCACGGCTTTAGTTGCAGTCATCGAGCGCCTGCCCAGGGCGAGACGGTTTTTTTAAGCCATTTTCATATCAAACCATTTATTTTTTTATTTCGCTGACATGGTATTACAGTTTTTCTCAGTCGCTTTTGGACAATTCTCAGATCAGAGTTGCAATTCTCAAAACTACGTGTTCAATTGTCACATCATTGTGTCACTTGTGCACATCAAACAAGCAGTTTCTCATTTCTTTCAGCAAGTTGCCAATGCTTTGGCACATCCATGCACATGATTATGTACAATTCTCTGCTGTTTCCTACATTATCAATTGCTTTTGTCATGTTGATCAAAATGTATTGTACAGGTCTCTGTTGAATAGTCTCACCCCCCACAACATTAAGGCATTAGTTCATCGTATAGGTCTTTACATGCAAAATGGTTGAACAAGTTGTCATAATATGTCAAGCATATTTCTATACATTTCCATTAGACTTTTGTTCAAAATCTGTCCTGAATTGGTAAATTGCTCCCAGGTGAATGTTGACTTTCTCTAACGACCAATCAACTGACAAATATATATATAGCTGGAGCACAACACAATGTTTCAATGTCTGACAATGGAAGGAATTAGACGGGGCCAACAGCCACAGAGAACAGGAAGAGGAAGAGGAAGAGGAGTGAGGTTGCGTGGCGGAGGAGTTGGGAGGCAGAACAGAGGAAGAGGCAGAAGAGGCCGAGGACATATGCGTGTTCCAGATGAGATCAGAGCCACCCTTGTGGACCATGTTCTCAATCATGGGCTTACAATGGCAGAGGCTGGTCGAAGGGTGCAGCCATATGTTGGCAGAACAACGAGAGAACAGGTATGTAATCCAACAATAGGCACTGTTCTGTAATGCTTCATACAATGTAACAGTATTCCACATTACAATATAAGTAAGTATACTTCATACAGTGACATTTTATGTTACTCAATTTTGTGTTTTGCATTGCTATATTGTTTCCACATAGGACTGCAAGACAACTTCACAGGGGTGGCAGAGGGCCCCTTTTCACACCTGAACAGGAGGCCATTTGCACCATGGTTATAGAGAACAATGCCATAAGACTTAGGGAGATACAGAGTGCCATTATAGAGGACAACAACATCTTTGCAAACATCCAAACAGTCAGCATCTCAACAATTGACAGGGTACTGAAAAGACAGGTTACGTCATAGCCATGATCATGTTCAAGTCTCTCTTCTTTTTGTATAGCTTGAGTATAGGCAGAAGGGGAAGCCAAGATCACTGCGCAACATCAGCTTAACTTTGGATTTTTTTACCAGTAACAGACTGGTAAAATCCTCTGACTTTAACGGCATCCCATTCAGAGGATTTCTGACATGGAGTACAACTAGCAAAGTACTTAGCAGCTTTCACCATGTGTTTATTTGGTTAGTACTTAGTACAGTGCTCTTGATTTCTGTACAGTAATGACAGCATACAATTAAAAAAGACAACCACGGAGGGACTCGAACCCTCAATAGCCGCTTTCGGACTGTAGGAACCTTTGGCAGTTCTAATAACCTTTTAATCCGCGGGGCCGTTTTCTCCCGTGTTCGGACATACAGGAACTCGGGGCTTTCTCCCTTAGTTCCTATAACTATTTAGCTCCTTCTCCGAGGTCGGGTCTTTTCATGGTTCTATAGAACTAATCTAAGGGAGGTGTGTGGTGGTCGGTAGCTACGCCCCATGTCACGCTATCACGGCTGAAATGTCTCCTCATATGACACAGACACAACCGGCGGGTGATTAACAAGTTAAACTTACACTGGTCTCATTTGTCTGCGGCGCTCTGCTCTCCTTTCTTCCTTCATGAAATAAAAAAAGTATCGTCTCCTGACTCTCTGTGAGCTTTTCCAGCCTCGATATTAGACGCCTGATGTGATTGTCCATGATTAATATCACCATCATGCAGACCATGAACACAGTGGCCTCCCCGCTCTCCATGTTAGCTTCTTGGTGGTGTTTTTTTTACTCTCATTACTTTTACCGTTTTGTTTTGTGTTTGAATGTAGCGCTTAACGGCTAACACGTCACTGAAGCAGACAGCTGCGCGCGGCGCATCAGTCCCTATCAGGTCCCGACTCATGTGCGAATGCAGACTGAAACAGTTCCGCTGGGGAAGGATAGTTATCAGAACGAAATTCGAGGAGGGTAGTTCTGATAACTACTTTCTTAGAACTGTCTGTCCGAAAGCGGCTAATCTTCTGATCCAAAGTCAGACGCCTTGTCCGTTAGACCACATGGTCTCACATGAGTCATTTGGCTGGTACAGGGGTGGTCTGCTGCCAAGTGTGACACAGCCAGGAATAAAATTGTGCCTCCAAGTCTGAGGCTCTGATCGTCTGTTGGAAAAAGGTCGAGGGCCCTCTTCTTGCTTAGAACCAGTTGCTGCCTCAAGTGGAAGAGTTTAGGGATCAGACCATTTTGACCACGACTGGAGGATTTCATTCTACCAGTCGATCTTCCTTCCAACGCTCACCTCTGGTCACTCCTTATGAGTGGTGACAAAATGAATGAGATTGCGAATGCATAAGGGCTGAAATCATCTTCCACTCTGTGGTGATTAGGCTCACCCTCTTGGATCAGGGTGATAAGCGTAGTCATCTGGAATACGCTGAGAATACAGTCTCTGCCACTCTTCTTTGAATGAAGCCAGATCAGGCGGTATGGGCATCTGGTCAGAGTATCATGTAGATTCACCCCAGGGGAGATATTTTGGATCAGTTGCACGGTGAGGAGGCCTGAGGGAAGGTCCAGGACTCATAAGAAATAATACATTGCTGGTCTTATATTGGTATTTCTGTGTGTCCACCCGAGAAGAGGTGTTGATTATGTCCTGTGAGAATCGGGGCTAGGGATGTCTGCTCACACCGCTTCCCCTGTGATCCGTTCCAGGACAAGCAGCATCAAATATATTGATATATCTTTGAAAGTCATGTCTTATGGAAGGGCGCCTACACATGTGCCATTGTTGCTGATGTTCGTGGCCAATATGGGGATTGAACCCATGACCTTGGCGTTATTAGCACCACGCTCTGACCAGCTGAGCTAACCGGCCTGATTTTGAGTTGCCCTATGAGCAAATTTGTGCGAGAATAAGTGCTCTCAGTGTTTTCTCTGTTACCTATTTAAGTCACACAAACATTCTATACAGCTTGCCTTTGGTATTGCGGATTTGGATGTTATCAGCAGGTGAGTTGAAAGACTTTTAGTTCTTCAAAAAATGCTTTGAATGCAATTATTTTATCATTTGTTATATGCTACAATGACTCGACGTGATAGAACTTACTCATTCAAGTCTCTCATCTTTTTGTATTGCTTGAGTGTAGGCAGTATGGGGAAGCCAAGATCATTGCGCAACATCAGCTTAACTTTGGATTTTCTTTTTTACCAGTAACAGACTGGTAAAATCCTCCGACTTTAATAGCATGCCATTCAGAGGATTTCTGACATGGAGTATAACTAGCAAAGTACTTAGCAGCTTTCACCATATGTTTATTTGGTTAGTACTCAGTACAGTGCTCTTGATTTCTGTACAGTAATGACAGCATACAACTAAACAAGACAACCACGAAGGGACTCAAACCCTCAATCTTCTGATCCGAAGTCAGACGCCTTGTCCGTTAGGCCACATGGTCTCACATGAGTCATCCAGCTGGCACAGGGGTGGTCTGCTGCCATGTCTGAAACAGCCAGGAATAAAATTGTACCTCCAAGTCTGAGGCTCTGATCCTCAGTTGGAAAAGGGTTGAGGGCCCTCTTCTTGCTTAGAACCAGTTGCTGCCTCAAGTGGAAGAGTTTAGGGATCAGACTATTTTGACCACGACTGGAGGAGCTCGTTCTATCAGTCGATCTTCCTTCCAACGCTCACCTCTGGTAACTCCTTATGAGTGGTGACTAAATGAATGGATTTGGGTATATACTGAAGAGATTGTAATAACCCCAACCCTAACTTTGACTTGTCCTAAGTGTAATTGCTTTTGTTTCGCCCAATTTTAAATCAAACATCCCTACATGAAACCACATTTAGATAATAATGATTCTATTTTTGTGAAAGGGGGATGAATTCGTACCCTCTGCACGCAAGGCCAGTGTATCTAATGAGGCTTCAATTTGAGATCGAAATTATACCAGCTGTAGTTTAAGACGGAAATTTTTATGGTCAAACTTACAAGCGAGAGGGCGAGGTGGCCGAGCGGTTAAGGCGATGGACTGCTAATCCATTGTGCTTTGCACGCATGGGGTCAAATCCCATTCTCGTTGGCTTTGAATTTCAAGTTGTTGGTTTGTTAATATTTCTGATTCGACTTTTTACAAGCAGGCTTTTCAAACAATGCTTTAGTCGCAATATTTTTATTTGCTTACACTAAGTTCATTTGGGCGATTGAATCTATAATGAAGAATTGTGAGTCTGACTTCAGGCTAATGTGAAAGAGCTGTCTTTCTTTCAGTTTACACCCACGTTTGCCACATCCAGCTGTTAATCATTTCCTCCACAGAGCACAAGAACAAAGGAAAGATGACTGGAGAACGCAGGCGTCGATCCCACTACTTCTCACATGCAAAGCGAGCACTCTACCATTTGAGCTAATTCCCCTTTGTTTGCTACATTCTTAGCGCTTCCAAATTAACAACCATTTCTGACCAAACGATCCATTCCTTGATACATAAAAAAGAAATAGATCTCACAACTGATGCTTGTTTGTTTTTCTCAGAGTGTCTTTCAGAGTGGTTGAATGTATCAAATAGATACACGTGAGTATTCAAAATAAAAAACACAACTTAAAGAAATCGGGTAAACGATCGTCTAATCCATTTAACAAAAGTGAAAGATTTCAGTCTTTTGACACAATAATTCTTTTTTCTTACTTATATCAGAAAAGTGGACATTGGAGGACACTCATGTCCACACCAAACGAGTTTGAATTAAGAGTGTGTAGAAAGGGTTTCAGAGTTGGTCAAGTGTCAATTGTGATGTTGCTGAATGTTACATCATCTTTTCCAGGTTTTTTTAATGAGAGATGTTGATTTGAAAATTTATACATAGCAGAGGATGGTTTCGGTCCATCGACCTCTGGGTTATGGGCCCAGCACGCTTCTGCTGCGCCACTCTGCTACACACCTCAGATGAGACTCAAACCCACAATCCCTGGCTTAGGAGGCCAGTGCCTTATCCACGTGACTATTCAAAATAAAAAACACAGCTTAAAGAAATCGGGTAAACGATCCTCTAATCCATTTAACAAAGGTGAAAGATTTCAGTCTTTTGACTTAATAATTCTTTTTTCTTACTTATATCAGAAAAGTTGACATTGGAGGACACTCATGTGCACACCAAACGTGTTTGAATTAGGAGTGTGTAGAAAGGGTTTTAGAGTTGGTCAACTGTCAACTGTGATGTTGCTGAATGTTACATCATCTATAACAGATTTTTTTAATGAGAGATGTTGAGTTTGATTGGAAAATTTATACATAGCAGAGGAGGGTTTCGGTCCATCGACCTCTGGGGTATGGGCCCAGCACGCTTCTGCTGCGCCACTTTGCTATACACCTCAGAAGGGACTCGAACCCACAATCCCTGGCTTAGGAGGCCAGTGCCTTATCCACGTGACTATTCAAAATAAAAAACACAGCTTAAAGAAATCGGGTAAACGATCCTCTAATCCATTTAACAAAAGTGAAAGATTTCAGTCTTTTGTAACAATAATTCTTTTTTCTGACTTATATCAGAAAAGTGGACATTGGAGGACACTCGTGAGCACACCAAACGAGTTCAAATTAAGAGTGTGTAGAAAGGGTTTCAGAGTTGGTCAAGTGTCAATTGTGATGTTGCTGAATGTTACATCATCTTTTCCAGGTTTTTTTAATGAGAGATGTTGATTTGAAAATTTATACATAGCAGAGGATGGTTTCGGTCCATCGACCTCTGGGTTATGGGCCCAGCACGCTTCCGCTGCGCCACTCTGCTATACA